>NW_018743518.1:1732639-1851554 GCF_001683475.1 Chenopodium quinoa | reverse complement strand
TACCACTGATAGAACGAAATATAATCCTCTGTTCCATTTTTTATGTCTCGGGTGTATCCCAATCACGTATTTTGTTTGGTTCATGCAAGCTTGATTGATGTACACTTCTTAAATGAGTTCACTTTTATTCACCGTGGTCAAGGTAAAATATACTACGTAGGTGATTATAGGACAGGTCGGGTGACTTGGGTCTAGTCAATGTTGAAATTGGATCATACTCTTAACAATTTGTGTCTTTGTGATATTAGATTTTACTCACTTGTTTGGATCCTTTTGGAAAAGGTTGCTTAGTTACACTCGAATGGCAATCATTGCTAATTTCATAATTTGTGAACATTGGCCTAGAGGTCTAATAATTTATGTAGCACATCTTTATTTTAAATTTTCTAGCGGATATTGAGAGATTTGTCAATTGTCAAGATATTATTATTGACCTTGGCATTTTGTCCAATGGTGTGACAGCCAACGTATAAAATATTATGGGCTGTAGCCAACCAAAAATGTACTAGTCCATTCTTTATGCTTTAAAATTGAACAATCGAAGTTACAACTAGCACACATTGAATGTTAACCTGACTAGTTTGTCTAAAATTTTAATGCACATGTTGTAGATGCGCAATGTCTATTTAATTTAACTCTAACTTCACTCCACGCTCAGATATTGTAGGCCCTCTAATTTGCCCATATTAGGCCCGTTTTAGAGAATTAAAGTACATGTTCAAACGATTACTCGGTTGACTTATTACTTGGTTGCATTTATGATCAACGGTCATGAACGAGCAACAAGAGACGCAGAAGTCATTAGTCATGTACGGTGTGTGGACTTAGAAATACATCTACTCGATCTAAATGTGAATATTGAAATGTACAAGTAGAAGAATATCTACATATACTAGTGTGTTGTCTAATGTCTATTATAGTAAAACTGATAAGGAATAATGTATTAAGTTTTTCCTTCATGAGAAGGTCTTCTGATTTTTTTTCTTAAGAAGAATGTAATACATGTTAATTGTAGGTTCCATGCTTGTTTGGTATCTAACTTGAACGTAATGTGCACCAGGATACCTTGTGATTATAAAGGTCAAAACTTGGCAATTCGCGTGGAAGAAACTAGTAAAAACCCTGGCTATTTGGCTATCAATATTCTCTACCAAGGTGGTCAAACCGAGATTGTTGCAATTGATATTGCTCGGGTATGTCAAAAACATTAGTAAGCTAGAATGCTAGATTGATTACACTATGTATGTATATATTTTCTTCTTATGGTGTTAAACATGTTGCATATAATATATTACAGGTTGGTTCAACAAATTGGTCATTCATGAATAGGAAGTACGGAGCAATTTGGGAAACAACCAAGTATCCGGGCCCTGGTCCATTACAGTTCAGATTCGTCGTGACATCGGGCTTCGATGGCAAGAACGTTTGGGCTCAAAATGTTTTACCTGCAAACTGGAAGGCAGGAGTCACATATGATTCTAAAGTTCAAATTGATGACATTGCATTACAAGGTTGCACCCCTTGTGCTGATAGCCACTGGAATTAGTCTCTCTACTTAATTATTTCATCATCTGTATAGGACTTTAAATTTCTGATTTTTTTTTTTTTTGGCCTATTAGCAAAGTAGATTGATTATTTTTAAACATAAGTTTGTTATCAACTAATAAAATTACTCGGAATTATTTGTTTCTATTTTTCCTTTGTTAATTTGAATCTCTCATTTCAGTGCATCAAACCAATTATTATGTGGATAAACAACATTGAATACGATTGATCAATTATTTGGATCAAGATGTAAACAAGAGATATTGTCTGGTTATTGCTTACAAGTATTGCTAAGAAAGCACCCCATATCGCTATTATTAGCTTGGTTTTCATAATGTTGGCTAAGAAACAAATAGGTAGGTCGTATACTCGTACATATGGACACTTCTTATTAGTGTCAATATTCAAACTCTAATACTTCACACTCGAACATTACTATGGACACTTTTAAAAAGCGACAATATTAAGATTATGATACTTTATAGTCGGTCGTCATTGATTATACCTATGTATGCCTTAGGCACGAAAACATATAACTCACCCATCTAGATTACTCGTACTTTGCTAACTGCTAAACATCAAGCCAAGCGATTTTGTTGCATAGCTTTAGCTTGCTTCATAATAACAAAACTATCAATGCTTGATCTTGAAGTTTTCAAAGTACTAGAGCTAACATTATAATGTCTTGAATACGAAGTATGTCCTAAAGTCACTTCAAAGTTCTAACAATGCAAATTCAGCAATTCATGAAACATACATGATTCACCAATCATCATCATGGTTACTAGGTGTGGACTATTAGCCGGGTCTCATACGGATGATAGTAAGTGTGTAAGTCTAGTAGATTGTCTTCTATTTTACTTATCAGTCATCAATATGGCAATACCTTAAAAATCAACTTTCAAGCATGTTTTGTCGTTAGTCTCATTTTGTCCTTTTCCAAGTTTGTCTAATACTGTAATTGTTTATTATTACAACATTATTTATATTTTAAGCAACTCGATTTATTGATTCAAGATCCGTTACTGATTGAGTTCATGATAGATTTTGCAATTGTGTATACATTGACAAAAACTCACGAAAACCATTAATTTTGGGAAAAAATTGTGAGCTATAGTTATCAATTCATCATCATTCATGCTAATAGATAGATTTTAAGACAATTAACCGTTATTCGCATAACTAACCATTACTACCATATCTAACAACTACCTACCTATACAATTACATACTGAACAAGACTCAAATCATAAGGTGTTAATAGTTAATAATAGAAAAGTAAAGAAAGTAACCCCTACTTTAAACTATAGAAAATTATTAACATGAACCTTACAAATTCATCACACTATGAGTGTATCTAAATTTAAATCAATTACAAATTCATCACTATGAGTGAACATTAATTTAAATCAATTACACATTCATCACTATTAGCAGATTAAACATTAATTTACACCCATCTCATAATAGAATGAAACATGATGATATAAGCAATTAAGTAGGATTACACATGCCCTAATATAATAAGTTAATACTCCAATAACAAAATCACTAATCATAACAATATCATAATCATTCAATATAAAACAAATGAAATATTGGGTAATTGTCAATAGTCAAGACAGCACATTAGATAATGGCCACCAACAAAAACCAGTAACTAAGTGCCCTGTTTTACATATTCACTCACTTTCATCGTCCTCATTCTTTTTTTCTTTTTTCGCCGCCATTTTTCCGCGTTTGCACAATTTCCCCTGTCTTTTTCCTTCAACCCCTCAACAAACTTACCTCATTATTTATATCTCATTTTCTCCCTCTTTTTGCTTACCTGTACACCATTTTTATTTTTATTTTTTCTATATTATGCGTAATTTTCTATATATATATATATGTGTGAATTAAATCAATAGTTTCTAACACAATTCAAAATATTCCACAAAATTAATCAAATATGGCGGAATTTGTCGTCTTCATCTTTATAATAATTTTTGTATCATCTGTAACAGCTTGTGATCGTTGTGTTCATCGATCAAAGGCTGCTTTTTTCTATAATGATTCACCACTTTCATGTAAATAAATATCTCCCCTGTTTTTATTGATTTTTTAATATTGAATTTTGATTGAAGTGGATGTAATTAGTATATATTGAGGACGACCCAGATGATATTTGATCATAATATTAAGTGGGTTTTTATTAATTTGTTGATTTGATGCAGCTGGAGCATGTGGGTATGGTTCGTTGGCTTTGAACTTAAACAGGGGATTTCTTGCAGCTGGTGTCTCTAAATTGTATAACGATGGTGCTGGCTGTGGTGCATGCTTTCAGGTATTTATATTCGAGATTAGTTGTCACGTTTGATATTGTCGTTTAAAAATTGTATTGTGACAACTAAATTTAGATGGACCGTTAGTACGAGTATGCTTTAGTAACATAGTTGAATCACTGATGTTATATTGTTATACTATGTGCTAAAATCAGTTATTTTTGGGATTTTTGTTATGGCAGATAAGATGCAAAGATAATTATCTGTGTAGTAAGGCAGGAACTAAAGTGATATTGACTGATTTGAATACAAATAACAAAAATGATTTTGTTCTAAGTAATCGAGCTTTCAAAGCCATGGCCAACCCTGGAAAGGACCTCGATGTTTGAGAAGCTTGGAATTACTGACGTGGAATATAAAAGGTTAAATCTCTCAACAAATTTTTATGTTATCTTGCTTATATTCTTCGAATATATTTATGAATGTGAAATGATACATTGAAAACAATTACAAGTGTGAAAGAATATGTTCTATCGATATTGATAATTTTTCAAAAATGCAAAAACATGATTTGTGGTGAACATATTCTAAGTTAATCTTAAGTATGGCGTAGAAAATATTAAGGTTAATATTGTTCTTACATCATTTTACATATATGCATAACAGGATCCCGTGTGATTATATAGGTCAAAATTTGGCTATTCGAGTTGACGAGTCTAGCCATAATCCTGGTTACTTGGCAATTAAAATTCTCTACCAAGGTGGTCAAACAGAAATTGTAGCAATCGACGTTGCTCAGGTAACCATTGCATATTGTGAAAAGTACTTCAGCTATTTCTTCAAGCATACAAGCAAGTAGTTAAACAAGTTTAGTGATATTCATCCATCTACTTATTAATTTGCAAACTAGGGATATCTCCATAAATGAGAGGTTAGGAAAATATAAAATTCAAAAATAGAACTTGCATGTCAAAAACATTAGCCCACATTTTAAGAATATTTGTTCACATGTAATAAACTTTAATTTTTGTGTTTGTATTGAAATAATAGGTTGGTTCACATTAATGATACCTTAATAAACTTTAATTTTTGTGTTTGTGTATGAAATAATAGGTTGGTTCACCAAATTGGACTTTCATGAGCCGGAATCATGGAATAGTGTGGGACACAAGCAAGGCACCAAATGGGCCTTTGCAGTTCAGATTTGTTGTAACATCGGGCTACGATGGCAAAAATATTTGGGCCAAAAATGTGTTACCAGCAGATTGGAAGCCCGGAGTTATATATGACACAAAAGTTCAAATCACTGATATTGCTCAAGAGGCTTGCTCTCCTTGTGATGATACACAATGGAAATAAATTTAAATGGAAAAATGTGCCTAAGCTATAAGTTGTACTTGTATGTATTTCCTTGTGTTATAGAATAATAAAAACTAGAAGTATATAGTTTACATAATAATGAAAATAAGTATGTAATAAAAAAGAGATATATACATAAGAATGTCAAGCCCGAATTTTCCCTTTGAATACAAACCTTACACTAATTCGCTAAATATACCATTAGTTTGAACAAAAGGAAAGCGAAGGGATAGAGGTGGCGATAAGTGATGAGGGTGGATTCTTGAGCTATGTCGTGGAGGGAGGGAGTTTGACTATACCCTGATGTAAAAAAATTCACCACGTAATACACTATATCAACGTCTACTTCGATCATTTTACACAATAGCTACGCTAGTAACTAATAGCTAAAAGAAATGAAATGTATTATCACAAGAGAAAAAAGTGTTGTAAAGGCAAAAATCTGTTGAAGTACAACAGCTCATTTGAGGAACTGAGGTTTTAATCATCCAAACAAATAGTGGGCCGTTTTCATAATGTAGAAAATGGGCCTAACGAGCCGGATCCTAAAGGAGTACAATACTCCACAAAGACCATAAAATTGTGTAAATCCAATTCATTGAAATTTGTTTGAAAACAAATGTTAGGAATTTAGGATGTTTTTCTACCAATGTCCCATCCTTATAAATGATTTTAATTTCTCACTTCTTTGTGTGATTTAACTCCGTACTTCATATTACTTTGGCTAGATTAAACAAATTTACATGACAACCAATACAAACTAAATGTTACTTTATGTATGTTCTCGCTTTTAACTCCTTATATGCAATCATCTCTTTAGTCTCATCAAGATAAACGATTGATCTCCACGTTCTAAAGACTTGTATAAAGAGGAACAAGTGGGAATAGTAATTCCAAAGAACAACTACGCGTAGAAAATGAAGCAAGAACGAAAATGAAAAGTGAGAAGGGAAGGTTACCGTATATGTAAAAATCAACAATAAAGGGTCATTTTCAAATGAAGGGAAGATTCTTTTGGTGTGGGGAACTGGCCCCTCCAACCTCCCTTAACGATATTGAGGGTGACGACGAAGAGGGGAACAACATGTTGACTACTCTATTAAGCAACCAAGACACTTCCATCAATTTGCCTGTTTCTTTGTTTCTTTTTAATTATTGTAGCATTATTTTTTGCCCCCAAACTGTCGTATATCTTACTCAGCTTATTTGTGTATCAAATGTCATATGTGACTAATATGAGGTCTCATCATGCCCTTTTTCTTGTAGGTTTTCTAACAAAATTAACCTCATTTTAACATAGTTAGTTACTTAGTTGACAGTGATATCGGATTTATTCAGTTCTTTTGTTTACTATGATAAAATACGTTACATATTTAAATTTAGAATATCAAGAATAATCAACACACATATGTAACAAATTGATTAATGAAACGACTAATTGATTTGATGTATAGTCCGACAGATTGATCGAATTGTATGTAATGACACTGTATGGTAGTATGGCTTGTACAAGTTACACCGATGCATTGGTGTAAGCAAGAACTAGTTGTGGTTATACTTGTATATGTGGTACCAAATCCTAAAATTGACTTTTCTTACCAATTATTATAACAAAAATCAGTGTATAGTAGACCATTACAGTGAAATTGAAAGGAGATAAGTTATTGGGAAATAGAAGCAAAATGCTTTCTCCATGAAACGAGTAGCACCAGCTAGTTGTGCAATGTTAGTGTTACAACAGGACTAATAGCCCATACTTATAACATTCCACCTCCCACCCCACCTTCAAAGTAAACACCTGTTAAACATGCGAAAATGAAGCTATGTGGGCAAGATTTTGCCTTTGCTTTGGAAACAAATTTGCTTGGCTTTGTTAGTATTTGAGGAAAAAATCTTAGATAGTTGTGGTCTCTTCGACTATATGAATAATTAAAATCTACTTCCTCCGCTGCTTTATATTTGCAACACTTTTTTAAAATGAAAATGTCACAATACATACAACACATTATAATTAGAAAGTATTTTTGTTAAAAATTGTACTATTACCCTTATTTTAACCTCGTGGCCCAGTATATTATACTCTTAACCATCTCTCATCCTCATTTTAACTGTATTAAATCATATGAGTCTCACTTTTCTTAAATACCGTGAAAAGGGGTATGTTGCAAATATAAAGAAATGAGGGAGTAGTTGTTAATCATTTTATACCACATCCTAGCTCCTTGTAAGATAAAAAAATTAAAAAAAAAAATAATAAGATATTTAAATATTTCCATACCATATCATACTTTGGCTATGCTATGATTTATCAAATAAAATCTCGGCCAAAGATATTAGATATCCTTACTTTTTAGCGTTGTATTTCGGATTTTCTAACGTATGTCCATGGACACATAAGTTTAATAGATTGATCTTATATTCTTAACAAATTACACATTTGAAGTTTCTAACAAACATTTATTCAAATGTTAATTGGGTACAAGGCCTATCAAAAGGTTAAGAAAATTATTTGTTACGTATACAAAGTAAAGTGCGCATGAAGTAAAGACACGAACTTACATATATATCTCTGTAGGCATGAATAGGAGATTCGGAGGTTGTACATTAGAGTTGTGTGTGCAAAGGGTGGCATTTGTGTCACATTACACATTAGGCACTAATCTAAGATCTAATAGTCGCATGAAATACTACTCCAACGCAAATTTGTGCTTATTAAATGTTTTGTATAAGCTAATTAAGCTAAGCGTGTCCAAACCTAATAGAAAGAAACGTGTCTTGACATCGTAAAAAATTAAAAAATAGAGAAGGAATAGTGGGAGTATTGGCAGCGAAATCAAAAGGAGAGAAACAGAAGGGGTGATGAGAGTAACCGGAAAAAGAAAGATGAATAGACACATAAAAGGATTAATGCAGGGCACAACCAATCAATAATCATTGCGCCGTTCTATGCAACTCCCCCTATTCCATCAGCTGCCGCAGCCTATTCCCTACTCTCTTACCTTTCCTTTGGTTTTTACTGTTAATTGTCATTGAGGATTTAACTACATTTACCGGTGTGTGAAGTTATTTTTACCGCCACTGGATATATTTTATACTCCCTCCGTCTAAATATATAGTTTCTGTTTGTGTTTTTTCACGATATTTAAAAAATTGGAGGAGAAAGTGGATAAAGTACATAAATAAAAAAAATAAAAAAAAAATAAAAAAAAAATGAAAAATACAATTATAGACAAAAGTTAAAGAGTAGAATGTAAAAAAAAAAAAATAATAAATAAATAAATAAAAATAAAAAACACAATCATAGACAAAAAATTAGAAAGAGAAAGTGGAAAAAAGTACAAGTCAAATGAAAAATTTAAGGGTAATTTAGGAAGTGTAATGAATAAAGTTAAAAAAAATGAGGGTTTTTACATACTATCCAAAAATAAAAACAGAAACAATATTTTGGGATCTCTATAATAGAAAAACAAGAAGTATAATATGAGACGGAGAGAGTAGGTTGTTTTGATTTTAAAAAAAATGTGAAAATTGATTATATTAATTGTGTAAAAATTACATTTAGATAATGAATAAAAATATAATAATTATAGATGAAAATTAAAATAACTCAAATGAAACATCAAAGAATGTTCATTTGTGAATTTAACACTTTAAGGCCTTGTTTTTTTGAGCTTCAAAACAGATTTCAGCAAAGCAAACCGCAACAATTCAAAAGAATAGAGCCTAACTCAATTAATTAAATAAAAATGTACTACGTAGTTAAGAGCGGAAAAAGAAAGGAAGGATGGTATTCCACTAAAAAAAAAAAAAAAAAAAAAAAAAGGATAAGTTTATGCAAAATAAATTTAATCTTTTCAAATAAGGTATTATCAAATCATCATATTAAGGAGCGCTCTCGAAGTGTTAGATAACTAATATTAATATTTCACTTATCTTTCTAAAAGTTAGCATTTCACCTAAAAAATATATTAAATGTCAACATAATGTGTAAATTAGTGTAATTAATGTTTATTTTATTTTAATATTTCTACTTTTCTTCTCTTATTTAACGCCCCCTGACATATGGAGCATTCATTAGTTTTTGCCTTATAAGATACAAATAATAAATATATATATAGTAATAAATTTAGTTTATTAAAACATAAATTCAAATGAAATTCTTTCAAAAAAAAATAAATCAAATGAAATATATCAAAAACGAGGTAAATATTTTCTCAGTTATTTTGCAACCTTTCTTATTTCACATTTGTCAACATTTTATATTTAATTACTCGTATTATTTATACTTCATATTTATAAGTAGTAATAATAATAATAATATTACAAAAATTCTTATATGTGAGGGTAAATTCGTTAGTGTTGTAGAGGTTACTCGATCAGTTCTACAAGGGTTATTTCGTCAGTATAATAGGGAAACTTGATCAGTACTTTAGGGGCTACTTAGTCAATATAACATGAGTTACTCGATCAGTGTTATATGGATTACTTTGTTTTTTACAAGCGGTCACACCCCACACACAAAATACGAAGAATGTTACAAGTTATTCGTATAAATTATTCAAAAATAATCAAAGGAATACTCCGTATATGCAAATAGTGTTAAAATAGAGGAGATCATTAGTGATCCAATCCGCTAACCTGATCTAGCCTAGTACAGTTTTTGACAAACAAAAAAAAATGCATTTTTAGTTCAATTCATAACCCAAGCTTGGACCAAAATAAGCCAAAAAAAACTCGCTTTGGTCCAACAATACCAATACTATTTAATGAGTTTGGGCATAAAATTTTATGCATAGGTTCGACGAGCCCGATTTATTTATCACCCCTGCTTAAAATCGAAACGGAGACACGGAGTATAGGTAAAAGTAGAAAAAAACAAAGGAAATACACAAAAGAGAGCGAGGGAAAGGAAGGATGCGCTTGTAATGTACTCCGTAATGTGTGATGCGGAATAGCGGTCAGTTGGAATAGACGGACATTCTCCTATTGTCCACTTAAATCATGACACGTAGCCAGATTTGATTTTGGGAAAGTCTATAGTATACATGAAGTATGAACAATGCCCTTATCAAATCAATTGTCATTTACATCCCTACATTAATTGCCCGTGTTTCACTGCCATCCCCTTACACTTCTCTCTAATCACTTTCCCTTTCACTTTCTTTCATATATATGCACCCTCCATTCATTCTCTCTTTCTCTCTCTCTTTTTTTTTTTGTTTGGAAGACATTAGGAGGATTTTATTCCAAATTAAAATAAGAGCTAAAAGACTTTGCGGGAAGTTACCAAAACATATAAGTTCATCACTACTACAGTATCATATTGTGCCACAAGATAGGTTACCGTGTTTCCTCCATTCATTCTCTCTTTCATGTCACCTCTTATCTCAATACCATACCAACTTCTACGTACAAGACTACTACAATATCATATTATGATGTTCAACAATGAACTACAACTACTTAAGAATCTCCCATTAAAATTTTTAAAAAAATATATAAATCAATTATCATAAATTTTCATTATCTACACTTAATTACTAATTGTATCGTGATGACTATATATCATTATTATGTTAAGTCTAATTATATGTTAATCTTTTCCGAATTGTGGAGTGTTTTTTTTATATTGGTGTATTATGATAGAGGATAGGATATGTGATCCATTGTCCTAACTTTATCCCATAAAGATATAAATTTTTGCTAATCACGACTCTATGGCCTACTAGAGATGTTGAGTCTCATATTAGTCATACGAGAGATTAATGTTGGGGTTTTTTATAGATCGACAAATAGTTCTCCTCCGTGCATAACCTACTAGCCTCATTGAAATCATACGCAAATATAAGTGTTGCGACATTAAATTTGGTTTAGTGGAAAAACCTCAAGGTTGGGGTTTATTTAATGCCTATTAGAGACACTTTGAAGGTGAGAGATTTTTTTATCCGGCCTTTCCCTCGCTTTTAAAGTGTCTGACCCGGAAATATTGGACCAAAAAATTCTTAAAAATTGAAGTATATATCAGGATATTTCTCCTTATCTTTAAAAGAAATTGTGAATATAAATAAATATATATATATATAGGGAATGAATATATATTCGTATTATTTTCCTAATTAAGGCTATGTTTAATGATTTACCTTATTTACTTATCTGTTTTTTTTTTTTATTATTGATTTGATCAGATAATATTGGGATTTTGGGAGTAGCTTACTTGCTTACATAGCATCTAAAAGAAAAAGAAAAAGTGATAGACCTAGTGAAGTAGAAAAGGTAGCGATATTAAAAAAAGATGAAAATGCAGAAAATAATTAATGAGTAATGATAATACGAGTAATAATATATCTACTGCCACAGAATTGTCCATATCAAACCTGTCTTGGGAACCATCAGTTAATGATAAAGCTGAACTCTGATCGAATTCCCGATAATCATCACAAATCATTTATACGCCATGACGTATTAATCCATTTTGCTAGCTCGATCAACTTTAATTTCTACTTGTACTAATTAATTAATCACTACTTTCAGTTAGCTTGTAGTTACAAATAGTACACCTTATTCGTGTATAAATTTGATTTATTAACTTCACTAGATTGAGTACACCAAACTACCAAAGAAGAAAATGATCATGCATAAACTTGGTTAGTAGGATTTCATTTTAAAATCAATTGATGATCAATAGATAAATCAGGTCATCAATCTTATATTTTTACCATATTTCTTCAATGTGAATAACTAGTCCTAACTCATACGTGGGTTATTAATTACTCTCTCCATCCCTTATTGTTTGCACCATTTGATCCAAAAAACTCTCACAAAAAGTGGGTCCCTAGTGCAAATAAAAAAAGATTGAAGGAGTAAGACCCTGTTATTTTAAGCTTTTAGGCAAGTAGAGTAGAGCAGAGAATTTGTTTTCTTCTCCAATCTCTTTCTTAAAACTTTGTATCAAGAGAATATGTTGCAAGTATTTTAAAATAGAAGAGATTATTATTTAATGCATTTATAAGAAACGGGCCGGGAAAAGTAAAATCTAGAACCTCTCATAGAGTCATAAGTCGGCCCAACTATCTAGGTCAACAAGCCGACTAGCTAGATATTTTGAGAGTAATAACTAATAAGTGAGAAGGATAAGGGATTTCTCACTCTCAAATTAAAATGCCTTAGCGGGGACTAAACTCTCAATTTTCAAGGTTTAAAGGTTCATTACTACCATTAGACTAACACTTTAAACCTTGTTCTTTTAAGTTTCTGCCAGAGCAGAGCAGATTGAATCAGCAAAGCAGAGCAAATTTCAACAGAGCAGTTCTAATTTCTAAATAACAGGGTTTTACTCGTGCAGAGTCAAATTAGATAGAGTATAACTTACTCTAATCAAGAGTGTAAAAAGAAGTCATAGCTTTTATCAAAACGTACGTATAATATATAAGGTCTCACATAGAAATGGATAGAAAAGGAAGAGTGGTTTACGTTAACAAAAGGCAATAGCAGCAGCAGCTAAACGAGAAACACACTGATCGATCAGCAGCTAACCAACTGCGCTGTATGTTGCTGCTGCTGCTACACTGCTGCCTAAATTAAAGGTTCCCTAAAAAAGCTAAGCTTATTTACAAACAAAGAAAGAGGTAACTTGCATTGAAGCCTTGCTTTTGTGTGTGGATAAACACTTTTTTTGTGGGTTTTGGTGGGGGCTAATTACACTATCATTTGACCCAATCATAGCCCAACAATTGTGAGTAATAACTAGTTTTTAGGGGGTCCAATTTAATTATGTAATTATAATTTCATCAAATTTAAATAAAGCTTTATTGTGTTATTACTAAATTGTTCACCCACACGTTGCCTTATGTTTTGTCCCTTTCCATTCATTTTGCTTGGTCATACCTACCCTTTAATTTTTTAAAGTACCTTTCTTTTTTATCTTAACAACAATAGTAAAAAGATGTTTTCACATGAATTTCTATTTTGGGTATGTAAAATGATTAAATGAAGTTATAGATAAAAAAAAATGTAAATAGAATGCATTACGCATTTTAAATAATTTATAATAAACTTCGTAGATAAAAACAATTACGAGTAAAAAATGATCGAGTATTCATTAAACAAGTGTACCACACACTACATTTTTTCACATATATACTATGATTTAACTTGTAATTTTTCATATATTTTTAGATAATTAATTGAATCTCTAAATTTTTTTACTAATATAAAAAATTAAGATAATTAGCAAAATATATATCTATAAGACTACAAAATTATTGCTAAAAAGTGCATTTATAGTATGTGAATGAATCAGGAAATCTCAATTGTTAGGTTTGTTTGCTAGTTAGTTAGTCTCTTCAATGTTTAATGATGATTAGATGTATTGTCCACTACAAAACACGGAGGATGTAGTATGTACTATGTAGGTAAGGGCGGAACAAATATTTATTTAAATTAAGCTTCACCAACAATATTTATTTTCATCATACGAGTATTTCCTTTGTCCTTTTTATATATTTTTAATAATTTTTTATATACATATTCATAATTATTTTTATCAACGTCTATCTTATCCTTAAATATTATCTTAAAATGTAATTGTAGAAAAAATATAAATGAGTTTAAAATATTCTATATGAAATAAAAGATTATACTTGTACAAGATAGTCTAACACATAGCACATAAAATATAATTACTCACACTATTTAAATTTTCTTACCTTTTTCAATAATAATAAAAAATTAATTAGGAGTATCATTTTATCTTACAATAGATAAGATGAATAACAATTATAATAAATGGCAATATTTAGAAACATCCAATATATATTAAAAAAATTATTTATATATTTTAAAAATTAAATTAAATATAAAACCACTAAAAACATTAGTTTTTTCATTTATATATAATTACTCGCACTATTTAAATTTTCTTACCTTTTTCAATAATAATAAAAAATTGATTAGGACTATCATTTTATCTTACAATAGATAAGATGAATAACAATTATAATAATTGGCGATATTTAAAAAAATCCAATATATATATTTACAAAAATTATTCATAAATTTTAAAAACAAAATTAATTATAAAACCACTAGAAACATTAGTTTTTTCAGTTATTATTACAATCCACAAGAGATAGAAGTTGGATATAGATATGATCATATGATCTAGGGTTTTGGTTGGTGGACGGTGGGGAAAATCGATAATATTTATGGAAACAAAAAGAAATAATAATTGGAATAACATAGGCAAGTCGTACAAGTTAAAGCATTTGATTATGCCTATTTTATCCTAGTGCTGCTACTGCACGTGTAGTCGCCACCATCTTTTAGATTTTTTAACTTTTTTAATTACTTTGAATTATTTTAAAAAAAATAAATTAGAGTATCATTTGATTATCACATCCCAAGACAGAAGGATATATTGATATTTGGACTTCGTATTAGCCAAGTTGATCGAGTGTGGATTAATCGTGCTTTCCTCTCGTTTTATTGGCAATCATTAGAGGTGCATTTCCTCACTTTTTTTTTATCTAACCGTTTCTATTATCATCCCTTTAACTATTATCGTAATACCCATCTGTTCGAAAGTAATAGTCATATAAACTACGTATATACATATGAATGAATCAATTGTCACATATTCAATAATAGAAACTTTGTATAATAGAAAATATTAAGTAATTTCTTCTTTTTTTTCTTACCTTTCAAAAAAAAAATTAATAGAAACTTTGTATAAAATATAAAATTACATTTTTGTCTGAAATAATAATGATTATATTATCTCTATAATTAATTAACGATATAATACGTTTTCACTCGACCTTTTGTTTTGCATGTATAAATATTTAAGATAGGTCATATATGATCTTCTCCAATTAATACGTCTTGATAATAAAAGGGTAATAATATACATAGCCTTTAGGGCTATATATAAGCATTACAAACACTATTGAAAATTGTATAAAGTTAGGAATTCATGACAAAAACACGCATAGATCAGTGTATAGTGTGTTTTTTTGTCATAATTTTTTAAATTTTAATAATTTTCAAGAGTATTTTTAATGCTTATGTAAACTATTACTCCTACAATATAAGTTCCGACAAACTTATAAGTTTGCCAGATGTCAAATAACATAAGTTCCGACAAATTAAAGGTGTTAATAAAACATGCTCATACACCTACGTTGTAACGATGGCTACGAAAACAAGATTAATAAATTGGATAGGATACTTGACCATTTCGCTAATCTTGGAAACAGTCTAATAATACGTCTCTCGACCGGTAAACAAAATACATTCGCATCATACAAAGATTAAATTATTAGATTCGGTATTAGTTATAGTAGTAGTAATTAGATATAATGGAATCTTATTAAGACCTATTAAGATATAAAAATAGGTCAAAGATATGGTTTTCGATCATATAACGTACATATATGTTGTTCAATGCGCGTGTAACCTAATATAAAATTACATATATCAGCTTAACACGTAAAAGTTTATTAAATTAATGTTATGATCTTAGCAAATATACTTGATGGCAACATAGGATATAATTAGCCAGTGAGGTAGTTGCTGTCAATTAATTAATTAAAATTTGTGTTCATAATTTGCTAAAGGAGGCTGACATTACGTATGCACTCAAGGTGTTAATATCAAACAAAAAAAAAACAGGAGATTAATTAATTAATCTTATATCAGTCCAAATTGTAAATAATAAGATTAAGTTAGATTGAATTGGATTCTTATTTGTCCAAATCCAATTATTATTATAGTTTAATAAGTGTAATAAAGTTTATGTTGGACATTATTTGAGGCTGATTCAATTTTGTCTCATTATGTTTATGCAAATAGAGGGTGGTTTATATTAACATATCCAATAAGATTGTGATGGTTCAAATAGAGAGTGGACGTCTTTACTTCTTGATTTCTCTCTATTTTATGCTATATAAAAGAATAAAAAATCGAATTCTAAACTCCATAAGGATTGAAATTTGGATTATTAGGTGTTAGGACTTAGGAGCTTAGATATGAATGTAATATCCAAAAACTCGAAACTCAATAACACCTAAAGTTAAGTATATACTTCGTATATAAAACGACATCAACATTTATTCCGACACTATGAGTTGGAATGTTGAACACCTTAATAATGTAAACAAAACATCATATATCAAGATTTTTTTTGAAAAGAAACTTTGCCACATGGAAGTTTGATAAAAACTCTTCTAATAAATAAGGACGACATATTATCTAAATTTGAGATTACGAAATGAAAAATGGAGAGTTTTAATCATATCTTTAATTGATTAATTAATTAACTAGATACCACTTAGCTAGTTAATTAGATTGAAGAATAATAAATTTCAAAATATACTATGAAGTATATATCCCAAGTTCCTTGAAAATTGACCCAAAATTATTTCTTTTAGTTTGGCTTTTAATTTACATAATCTATACAAATTCTCATTTATTTTCTACCTACATGCATGTTAAAGGGAAATATTACATAACAAACTTGTAAACACAATAAAATAAAAATGTGAGACAAAACATTAGAATTAGAAATGAGAAAAGTAAATGATATTACTAATGATGTTTTCAGGATAATTTATGCTTTTTAACCTTATCAAATCAACATTTTTCACAAGTCAGTTCAATCATCAAGGTAACGTTTGAGAAAATTAACACGAGCATAAGTATAAGGAGATATTTTCTAAATACTTGGAAAAAAATTCCAAAAAAATGCAAAATGGGGACACGTGGAGGGACCGGGTGGCAAGAGAAGCAAAGAAGAAGCCAATCTTTCCTTTTTGTCCTCCTCAACCTCATTTCAATATTTCATACTCTTGACTTGATACACTATTCCTCCAAAAGAAATGGGGGCTCCACTTTTTTTGCCTTGGTCCCCAAACCTCAAAACTACACATATTTTTTCCTTTTTATTACAAGTAATTTTCATAAAATAATTCAATTCATTTCATTTTATTTCAATTTCAATTTCAATTTCAAAAAAAAAAAAAAAAGAAAAAGGAAAAAAAAGACAAAGTACACTTAAAAAATATGAAAACTCTATAAATACTTTATATAGTCATTATGATCCCTTCTCATTTTCCCATCTCTCTATTTCTCTATATATAGTGGACCGACCTCCCCTTGACCAATCACCATTTGTCCCCCTTTTTATTAAATTATAAATTACCAAAAAAATAAAATGTGTTTTGAGAAACAAACAGTAGTAGTAGAGCAAAAAATGGAGCCAACAACAACTATAGAAAAAGAAGCTTCTTCATCTTCTTCAAGATTCAAAAGTGTTTGTGTTTTCTGTGGTAGTAGCACTGGTAAGCGAGATTCTTACCGCGAAGCTGCCATTGAACTTGGCCAACAACTGGTACTTTCTTTTCATTTGATAATAATGACTGTTTAAAATTGTTAATTAGGGTGTAAATTTTATTTTATTTCCTGGGTTTTTTGAGCTGATTTTGTGTTTTGTTGTTCAAGGTTGAAAAAAGATTGAATCTTGTTTATGGTGGTGGGAGTATTGGGTTGATGGGTTTGGTTTCTCAAACTGTTCATCAAGGTGGTGGTCATGTTATTGGGTATGATTTTAACCTAGATTAAACCAAAAAAAAAAAAAATCATTTCTATAAAAAAAAAAAAAAAATTGAATTTTTGTGTAATAATTTTGTTTATTATTTGATTTTTGATGAACAGAATTATACCCAAGACTTTGATGGGGAAAGAGGTAAACTTTTTTTTGTCATTTTTCTGTTAAAATTATGTTACATGGAATTTATTTTACAAAAAATAACTTAATAATGAGGGAATGTTTGTGTATTTTTGGATAAATTCAACTATAGCTTACTGGAGAAACAGTTGGAGAATTGAGACCAGTTGCAAATATGCACCAAAGAAAAGCTGAAATGGCCCGCCACTCTGATTGTTTTATTGCTCTTCCAGGTCCCATTACTTCTCCACTCGCTAAATTTTACCAATCGAGTTAATTAATTGTCACGTTGATAGTGTAATTTGAACTCGTAATGTGTTGTCTATAATTTGAACAGGTGGGTATGGAACATTGGAAGAATTGCTTGAAGTTATAACATGGGCACAGCTTGGAATTCATGACAAACCTGTATGTAATTTCATATACACCTTACCATATAATATAAATAATAATGCATGCAATATAAGTATAGATTAATTACATTTTATACTATATGAAATTGATGATTGAAATATGATTAAAAAAAATATGTAGGTGGGATTGCTGAATGTTGATGGGTATTACAATTCATTGCTCACTTTCATTGACAAAGCAGTTGATGATGGTTTCATTCATCCTTCACAACGCCACATATTTGTTTCTGCCCCTACTGCTAAAGAACTTGTTCAGAAACTTGAGGTGGGTCCTACCCTTTTTTTTTCATCTCTTAAATCTCTGTAAAAATCTTATCTTTTTTTTTTTTTTTTTTTTTTTTTTTTTTTTTTTTTTTTTTTTGTGTGGCCTTACCTTACTAATTTTCACCATTTCAATTACACTGTTTGTTACCATGTTGCACGGCTTAAATTGATTGTGACGTTGATACTGTAATATGATTATACAGAATGAAATACAGAGTATAATGTTGAAATAAGACAACTTTACTTGGATGAAGGTACGGTAGTACGAGTAGTTTTTAGGATAAGTTGGTATATATGAACAAGTTTATGCCTTGTAAGTTATGTAGCTTGTTATTTTGAGATGAATCTTGACCCATAATATCTTTTTGGTTATAGCTATCAAATGTTCAAATTTTTTTGTGTATGTATAATATTTTACTTTTTGAGTGACTATTAACTTAGATCACCCTTTAATTAACTATGCTTGACTTTGAAAAAAGAGTTATTAAAGCTTAATAACATAATAATGAAAGAATAGTAAAATATTGTCATATCAAATACTTAAATTATAAATGGTTTTATTAAAGGGGTCATATGCCAATTAAAAGGATAAAGATATTGGGATTTCCACTATATATATATATGTACCTTGATGTGTAATATCTCCATCACCATATTTTAGTGGAAATCTTATCAGAGGCAATGAAAATACAGTAAAATGACATGATTTATTATTAATGATATTCATTAAAAAGTCATAGATAATAATGATTACACAATTAGTTGGCATTATTTCACTTTATTTATTCATTTTTTTAAAATTTTATTTAATTTTTATAAATTTAGGAATATGAGCCAGTGAATGGAGTTATAGCAAAGGCAATGTGGGAGGTAGAGCAACAACAACAACCTCAAGTGGGATTCAACACCACTCCTTTGCAAACTGAAGTGGCTATGTAAAGATCATGCATCAACAAACAATGAAAGTCCATCTTTTTTTATTTAAAAAAAAGAAAAAAGAAAATGTATTAAATTTTTTGCTGCTGATTTGGAGGGAAGAAAAATAGCTAAATGGTGGAAAGATGAAGAATCTTCCTTTTGGGGCCCTCTAACTAAAACTATATAATAGTATAAGGAAGGTAAAAAAAAAAAAAAAAAAAAAACTCAAAATCATATTAATAGTAACTGACCATATGAAAAGTTGCATCAAGTGTAAAAGGTCATGGAATGTTGCAAGTGTTTTTTTGCAAGAACTTTTGAATCTTCTTTTTGAACCCACCCCTATCTAACGTTGCTAGCTACCTCCAAAGGAAAAAAAAAAAATACTACTAATGTCATTATATATTATTGTAGGTGGTCTTGGTTGTATGTAATCATCTAACTTTTTATTATCCATGAATTGTATGTATGAAATGAATATAATGAAAGTACTATTATATTACTATCTCTGTTCTTTGAATATTTCATTTGTTGTTATTGGTTAAATGCCTTTTGCTTGAATTTTAAGTGCGTTTTTAGCCCAATAGACGTGGTATTCAACCAGTCAAATTTCACCCAATCTCCTTATTCTTATTGGAAATCGTCACAATAATCAATATATTTCGAATGATATACGTAGTAGATAAATTCGTAGTTGTGAATTGTGCATCTCCGTGTCTATACATTACAACAAATCTCGAAATTCCATTTGTAGTTGTGTATGGAGCTTCTCCATGTCTATACATTACAACCATTCTCGAAACACCAATTATGGAGGCATGTTATCACCCTACGACCCTGCCTCGTTACCATTATGCATTTTACGGTAGTATGACATAGTACCACTGAGATGATATGCATAAGCATAGCAGTGCAAAATGATTAGTAACAGCATGGGATTTGCATGCATCACTGAAGATGTAAAAAGAATAAAGCTAGGATGCATGTTATTAAAAAAGGGTAGGAGGCTTGGCTTCCTTTGCGATTATGGCAGGTATTCTTTTAGAGTTTTAGGCTACTTTTGTGTATACTTGAGTAAGAGGGTGAGATGCAATTGTACGTAGTGTTATGCTGCTTCTATTGATCAGTGAAGCGCGCTGTACACGAATTCAGGGGAGTACAATGCGCGTAGATGCTGCACAAGTATTTTTGTTTCATCTGATGTAGCTTTGAGGGCGTTTGTTGCCTGTCAATGGTCCTCCACCAATCGAACACCTGATTTTTTCTTCTTTTTTTGTGTGGAAGTGAGGCAGATGATGCAAGATAATCTTCTTATCATAAACCTGACAAATCATGGCTCTGCTAGTCAAGAAACAAATGTGTACTGTACTGGTTTTCTGTCTTTCGTTACAAGTCCATATTATCATGTTGAATGTCTTGATTAATTTGAATGTTTCGACATGTCTTCACTATTAGTAAAACAAGTACACGTCCTGACTCGAATTGATCGTTTCATGTGCAACATCCATCAAGCCATTCTCGAGGGTTAGCTTAGTGAGAAGAATTTATTTTACAAACATGCATGAAACCCTCTAGTGAATGTATTAGTTCATTTGTGGGGTGAGGAAAGAGTCTCAATATCGTCCAAGCAACTTCTACCCCTAGAATTTTGATTTCTTTTTAGATGTTGATTATTCTTGATCGATTATTGATACATTGTAACATTGTTATCAGGATTATTGTAGTGTAGTGTCTAATTACAAGTATACATACAATATTTGTATATTCCATTTATTAGCTATAAATGTTTATTTGCATGGACGGTATGGTGTAGACCAAAAGAGCTATTTTACTACCTCTTAGAACTTTCAGAATAATGGACCATTAACTATCATTATCCTAGGGAAGAATGGACCATGAACTATGGAATTATTTCTCTTCTTTTGACGCACATGTATAACGATTATTTTGGGTCGCCGGTGCTGAGAATGTTCGATCACAAATAGAGGTAATGATAATAAGTTTATGCATACGTTTAGTAGGAAGTCCAATTCCATGCCGACTATCTTCATGATGATACTTAATTTTCGATGCATGCAATAATAAAAGTTCAATTTATGTACCAATCGCCTATCACCAAATCTACCAATAAAGTGAGTGATATTAATAACTCATGAGTCATATTTATACAAACACAAACATTTTCGTCACTTTGCAACCTAGTAAATGTAGCCAATATAATGTTCAAATTTCTTTCTAATAGCTAGATTGAGTTCTCATAACAATAATTAAATTATCATAAAATAAAACCTAAACTTATGACAAGAATTAAGAAATTCGCTATTATATGAGCTAGTTTTGCCAAGATCAAGCTCGGTACATTAGATATTGTTATATATAATCTTAAACCTTTATCCTATATATTACGAGGATAAATTTCAAGTACTACACACTCAATCGTACATAAAATCTAATCCTAATCAATAGTACCATCTCAAAGAAAGGACATCTTAGTCCACTTGTCTAAACACACCAAAAAAAATCAGGAAAAACCCAGGCCAATTGATAAGAAGTAGTCCCCCCCAATATTATTCTCATTACATACACTTAAAACTGGTCACAACCCTCATTCACAAAGAACACATGAAGGACACAAGCCTAGGAGTCCCCCACCAATCAAACAAAGGCCACACCAACACCCACACCCACGCACACCCGCATTCGCACCGGGCGACACTCACCATAGTTTGGTCTATTCTCATGGGCATGTCTTCTATTTTTGGAGCTCCGGGACATGTGAAAAGATGTGGACTACTCTTTGCTGTTTTTCCAAGTACATTTCTCACTTTTCTTCACTATAACCTCTACTTTTATTTTTCATGTAATATAATTTTTTTTTTATAATAATGTTTAATTATTTCTGTCCTTGGTCTGGACCATATAATGTAAGAACCTGGACCATATATTATACATACAATCTGTTCTTTTTACCATTCTTAGCTTCTTCTATGACTGTATGAAACTAACATTTGTAGAACATTTTTATTGTTTTTTGCTATTTGGTTATATTTTGCATGTTTATTATCATGAAACTGAAACTTTAGATACTGTAAAATGATCATATATTATATCAACTTTTGTCAAGAGTAAAGAGATTTATTTGTGAGTGTCTCGTTTACCAATGTTTCAGCAAGCTTCATATAAATCTCTGAACTCTGAAATAAGTAAGTAAAATCATAAACTTTCATATATTCAGAATGTACTTGAACCTTGTTTTATGTAGTGTTACATTTAAACCATAAAACTCACTGTAGACTGTAGTGAATCATGACTTCTGCTAATAATTTTTTTAGGTTGCTAATTAATAAAATTGGTAATAATATGTAGTACAATATATACTCCCTCCGTTTTTAAATACTTGCTCCATTTCTATTTTTTGCACTATTCATTTGTCTTACTTTGACTAATGTTTGCAATTTATACATAAGAAAAAATATAGTATTGTGGGTACTTGTTGGAATCATCTCAATAAATAGATTATTAATTTTCTATTGTTAGAATTAATTATTGATAATTAAAAATATTATTGATCAAAGATTAACATTGACATATGTGTCCAAGAGAAATGGAGCAAGAATTTAAAAACGGAGAGAGTATGCACTAAATAGCTCTGTAGTACTTGTCCACTTGTGCTTTTTTTAATTGTTTGCTGAAATCATTTTGTGTATGTCTCTTATTCTTTTCAACTTATATGGGGTATCATTCTTTTTGTATCCCAATTATCTACTACCTCCGTTTTATATTCTTTTGTAACTTTAGAATATTTTATATTTCACAAATAATACCCTAAAATTGCAAAAATATAAAACGTAGGTAGTAGTTTAAAAGTTTCTTTATGGGCTTTTTTTCAAGGAGAGGGAGGGATGAAAATGTGAAAATTCGCGCATGTACACGAGTTTACCTTGTGGGTTAGAGGTAAGTGCGCCTAACAGTATTATTTGCGCATTTGATACTTTTTTTTTATTATAATGAGCAAAAAATTACTCTTGGATATACCTCCCCCTGCATGCATCCTGTTACATATAAAAATTTCTCGCAAATTTTTAATACTTGGAGAGAGTAAGAACCTATTTATGGGCGTGTTCAGCAATAGCTTTTGAAGTTGTTGTTAGTGACCAATAATAGCAGCTTTTGTCCCAAAAATGTTCCAAAATTAAAGATTATAATCCAACTTGCTGTAATAAATTAGAAAGCTCAAGGCCCCATTATTATGGTCACTAGTTGTACCCAACAAGCCTAGTACAATTAAGACTGTAAGCCCTCAAGTTTTTCTGGAGCCGCCTTTGATTTTGGTAATAGGAGCCTTGATCAGTCCACTAGTAAGAATTATGGGCTTTGATCGTACTAAAGTTTGGGGAAAGGCCCAATAAGAATCAAGTAGAATTGCCTTTTCAATTCCAACTTCCTTTTACTTTCTTCAGTACAAAGGGCTGAGATGAGTCTAATTAGCTTAGGTAGTTAAATATTTTTTAGTTATTTTATAATTAAGGTGCTTTTGTGTCTAAAATGTTGTACGAAACACAACCTCGATCTTTTTAGCATGTTAATACGAGTATATGTTTCACCACATTTTATCCCACAGTATAACCATTTTAAACTCGAACATATGAATTGAGGAATAAATAAAAACTTCTGAACCGCAAATATTAGATGGACAAAAAAATTCTTAGGAATTAATTTGCAATATTGAAAAGAGACTAAAAAAAAAGGCAAATTTGTTGAAATTCAGTTTTTGAAAACAAGTATGATTTTTTTTTTTTTTTTTTGTTACTGTTTATGTATCTAAGTCACTTGATACAAAAAAAAAAACACTAGTCTAATCAATTGGTTTTTCCTCTTGCTAGCTAAATACTTCATATATTTTGTACTTTGTTGTATTTTTACTTCTAATCAACCTTTCTACTTTACACATGACTGACAAGTGACGACTATAACATGTACGTTCCCTATAGTAACTATATCCAACGTTGGTCGTCTGTGCATCACTTTGAATTTGAGATTTGGAAAATGTTTCGGGTGAAAACAATGGGACCTCGCCGAAGGTTCGCTGAAATGGAGAAGGCTGGATTCGGTCCAAGTTATGTTAGGCCGAAGGTTTCCTGCACAGTAAACACACGTAAACTAGCCTCGGGGGTGTTGCCGAGGAAGGCCCCTCCGATGCTAAAGTCAGTACAATGTGTAAGAAGAAGACACTATGCAAGAGAGTTTGTTGCTTGAGGCTTTTATGGAATATCCCAGAATATATGAATGGACATGTGAATCTATCAATGAATCAGAATGAATCCCCTCTTGAATGTATCAATATGATGGCTTTTATACCTCATCATACATGGAGAGGTTGGGCCTTAGCCCAATTGGCTTGCTTTGTGGGCTGACCTTTGACTTTAGCACAATTGGAGAGTTGAACCTTGACCTTGGGCTTTTAATTGGATCATTTAGTGCTTAGGCCCAATTGGACTAAATTGGACCCAAACAACTTGCCCCCCAGACCCGATTTGGAAGGATGACGGGTCGGGTTTGATTTAATTCAGAAAAGGAGGGAAGTAAATGATTTAATTAACCCAAAAATTTGAATTTAAACCGTAATTAATGAGATAACAACGGTTAATGATTGTGGAAGTTGGACGGATAATGGGCAGTTTAATCACAAGATCATGTGTTTAACGGTTACTTAGTGGAGTATTTAAGAGAAATTAAAACGCAGACTCCTCGTATCCCATACCTGGAGATATAAACAGAGGCGCGTCATCTCTCCTCACTTATTCACCAACACAAACCCAGAATTCTCGAGAGAGAAACCAAGAACCCACATCAAAACTTCGCAAATTCCCCGAGCATTAAGCTTAGAAACTGAGACTTGCCACTACGAACTCGTAAATCGGCAACTTTCGCTTCAGATTAAGGTAAATTCCTTTGATTTCAGTTTATTTTTCTTCGAATTCGAACTCCTTCCCCTTTTCTTTCGACTTTTTTTCTTCGAAATAATCAATGACAAGAGGAGTTAGAGGTAGAGCCCGTGCTCCAAGAAGAGCAAGGCCGAATCCCGATCCTAGGAACAGGATTGGGACCTGGAATGGACAAAGGCCAGAGTCTGACCCTGCTGAAGGGATTAGGGCGACTCCCCTTTCCTCGGCTCCTCCTCAGAGAACGGAGGAGCCGAGCGCTTCTGGACGGGATGATGAAGTTCCCGCTGTCCTTTGGGATATCCTCCCCGGGTTTTCAGAATGGGAGAATGCCGAAGTTGCTTCGGCCATGATAAAGAACCGCCCCTACTCATGGTGGGTGGAGAATGCCGATCAATATCGATTTGCCGAGCAAATTGAGTTGCATTACGGCATTTTTGAAGCTGATGGGTATTGGTGCCGAATGCCCTCGGCATCCGATAGAATCCATCGTCCACCCCCGGGGTATGTGGGGGTGTACACAAGACAGCTTCAGTACGGGCTGAGGTTCCCTTTGGACGTATTCGTCCGAGACTTGCTGATCCATTACAACATCTCTCTATGTCAGTTAACTCCCACCAGCATCCGAAGGGTGATGACTTACTTATGGGTCTGCAAGTTCTTCAAGTACGTGCCGAACCTGCACTGCTTCAAAAAGCTCCATCGGCTAGTGCCAAATATTCAAAGTGGGCACGGAAGCCATGGTTCTGGGTGGTACCGGATTGAGTCCCGGCCCCAATACCTAACCATGTGGCCAAACGACTCTTCAGACAAGGACTGGAGAGGTCAATGGATTTTGGTTAGGGCACCCACAGATCCGGGCCACCCTTGCGTCTTCAGCGCTCCCCGGTACCTCGCTGAGCCTGATCCCGAAATGGGAAGTCTAGGTCCCCCCGCAGATAACGGGGCGGATCCGAACCTGGATCAGCAACATATCTTCGGCAAGCTGCCGAACCGGGGGGGCAGTGGCCGAATGCAGCATATCCCGGAGACTTGGCTCCCCGATACGCATTACGTTTTCCAAGAGAACATGCTAGCAGCTGTTGGCCTCAGCCGAAAGTTTAAGGATGGTAAGCTTCTTCGACTGGGGCCGAGGCTTTTTAACTATCTCTTTTTCTTCTCTCGCTTTGCTTTTTTATGCTGTGCCAACCTATCTGAGCTAACCTTTCCCCTTTCCTTTTTTCAGAGCGGGACGAGACCAACGTTGGCATTAACTACGCTCGTCTTGGTGTCAACCGAGAACGAGTTGTAACTGAACGGGCCCCGTCTATCACTGAGCCGAGGCATAGGGAAGTTCATCTAGACTCTTCCCACTTCCAAATTGAGGCTGTTGCTCTGTATCAGAGGCAGAAGCCTTGGTGGAAGAAGAGAGACCCCTGGTTTCAGCTGCTGGACGAAGAAGCTGAAGCTGCCCGCACAGCCGAAGAGGTTGCACGGGTTCTCGAAGCTTGCGAAGGAGGAGAAGGGTCCTCCAGAGCTGCTGAAGCCGAAGCTGCAACTAGAGCAGCTGAAGAAGACGAGGCTTTGCTGAAGACCTCGGTGAGCTTTCAGACTTAACTTTTTCTTTTTTCTTTTCTTTTTTTTTTTTTTTTTTTTTTTTTTACTCACATTCTTCCTCCCCCCTGTCTGTTACAGTCTGAAGAGAGTAACAGACACAGAGAAGGGAAAGCTCCTGTTCGTCCCGAAGACCAAATACAAGGAGAGTCTTCAGACTCAGATATGGACGAGCAGCCCCTTCTGAAAAGGCGCCGAAGGATGGCCATCATCGGCCCTCATGACTTTCAGCGGAGGCCGATGACCATCGGCGTTGCAATAAGGGAACCCGAGGAAGGCAATGGATCGCCGAGGGTTCCCCGGCCACCACCCCAATCACCTCAAAAGACCCCTCCGCCACCTCCTGAGATGGAGGTGGATCAGAGAACTCCCGAATCTAAGGGAGGGGTCCAAGTAGAAATTAAGGAGAGTGCTGCTGAGCACGAAAACAAGGATGCCGTGATGTCCAGTGCTGAGGGCTTCACGGCAGACATCGCAAGAGAGGTTGAGGCTTTCGTCCTCACCCTTGAAGAAGAGGAGGTCATAGTAATTGACTCCTCTGAGAAGGATGATGCTGAGCCATCCAAAGCTAATCAAGCTCCATCGTCATCCTTCCCTTCTTTCCAGACTCTGCAATCTGGAGAAATGGGTTTCTCGGCCCCCCGAATTCCAATCCCAGACCAAATCTGGGACCTCATATGGGGTCAGAACCGAGAAGGAGCTGCAGCCTACTTCGGCGATTTTGCTGGCATGTCCGAAGTAGATAGGGCAAGGATCTGGTCGCTGAAGGCCACTGCTGGGATGGGCGAATCCAGCAGATCAGTTCCTGACCCAGCCAGGTCAAATCAACTGCTGATGATGCAGGTAATTTTCCTTGTCTTCATTTCCTCTGAAATTCAGCTCTATATATTTTTTTTTTATTTATTATATTTTTTTTTTATTTATTATATTTTTTTTTGTCTTCCTGTTTTCAGTTCGTGCACAATCAGACTCTCACTGTAGAGCTGATAGATACCCTACAAGATAGGGTAGACGCTGCTGTGCACGACAAGAAGGTAGCTGAAGAGGAATTAAAGCTTGCTAAGCTGAAGCAAGCAGCAGCTGAAGAGAAGCAGCAGAAGGGTGAGGAGTATGAGAAAAGAGCTGCTGAAGCCCTCAAAACCTTCTGCGACGCTATGGAGAAGGAAGTTTTTCCTCCACTGATGGAAGGGGAAAAATTCCTCCAGGAGCATATGGGAGTGGACGTCTCCAAATTCAAGGCTGCTGTTGAGAGCCGTATTCAGGAAGGAGCTGCTGCACAAGCTGAAGTGCAGCAACGTCTAGAGGCTCTTGAAGCCAGCCGAATGGCTGCTGAAGAGCTGCTCCAGGCCAAAGATGTCCAACTCTCAGAGGCTGCTGCTGCTGCCGAAGCTCAGAGAGCTAAACTCCATGAGGCTGAGGATCAACTGATGACCCAAAAAGTTGAAGTGGCCCAAGCTCAGACAAAGGCTTCCCAAGTTCAGCAGGAACTGAATGAGCTGAAAGGTTCCTCCTCCAAGCTCGCTGATGAGCTGAAGAAATCCAAGGAAGACTTGGAGGAGACCCAGAAGAAGCTGGATGATGCTGAGGCTCTACTCAAAGTCCGTGTCTATACCCAAGAGGAATATGAGATGGGTTTCAGAAACGGGTTCCGAGTATGCCGAAGAGTCTGCCTTCATGCTGAACCGAAGCTGGACTGGTCTAAATGTGCTGAATGGGTCCAGAATCCCGAAGACCCTCATATGAAGTATGCAACTCCAGTCGAAGCTGAAATCCTTAAGGCTGAGGAAGCCGAAGAGGAAGCTGAGAGAATGGAGTTGGAAGCTGAACAGAGGGAAAGGGAGGCTCGGCAGAGTGCAAAGCCCGCTTCTTCTGCTGCTGGGGCTGAGGCCATCATGGGGCTCAACGCTGATCAGTCTGATCCTCAGGCTGAAGCATAGGAACTCGGGCAGTCGTCTTCAGAATCTTGCGGTTCATCATGTGCTTAACTTTAGACTTGCCGCTTTCTGAATTTTTTGCCTTGTTTTTTGCTTCAGCTTGCCTTGTCGTACAGCAGTTTATTTTTTTTGCTTATGTACGTATTTCGGCAGCTGTTATTTTCCGCTTGTGGGCGGCTGCCGATACAGTTTAATTGAACTTGTAGCTCAATTTCTGAGCATGAATTATATATCTGATGCTCTTTTCTTCAGTTGCTTTGTTTTTTAATGCTTTACTGTTTCTGTTTCTTCAATTCTGCCGTACATACTTGCACTGAGAGTGCTTCTTGCCCCCCAGAAATTGAAGTATGACTTCAGCGGAATAAGCAATTTCTTCACTTCTTCAAAATGGGTATCCGAAACACAGGGCCAACTGAAGGCAGTGCTTCTGGGATACAAGTCTTACTGAAGATTGACTTCATCTGAAAGTTGGATATCCGAAACACAGGGCCAACTAAAGGCAATGCTTTGGATATTAGCTTTCTGGGATACAAGGCTCAGTTAAGGCAATATCCCAAAATTGTCCATGGACTAATGTCTTTGGAGAACAAGTCTTACTGAAGTTTGACTTCAGCTGAAAGACCAGTGTTCTTTAAAAGAACGCATATCCGAAACACAGGGCCAACTTAAGGCAATGTTTCGGATAATGGCTCTCTGGGATACAAGGCTCAGTTAAGGCAATATCCCAGAATTGTCCATGGACTAATGTCTTTGGAGAACGTCTTACTGAAGTTTGACTTCAGCTGAAAGACCAGTGTTCTTTAAAAAGACGAGTTTTGTCAGCAATCTGAAACCCAGTTACCCGAAGGCGAAGGTTTCAGACGAGGCTGATATAAAAAATTTTTAACTGTTGCTGTTATCCTTGATTTTCTGTCTATCTTTGAAAAATGGATACCCGAAACACAGGGCCAACTTAAGGCAATGTTTCGGATAATGGCTCTCTGGGATACAAGGCTCAGTTAAGGCAATATCCCAGAATTGTCCATGGACAAATGTCTTTGGAGAACAAGTCTTACTGAAGTTCGACTTCAGCTGAAAGACCAGTGTTCTTTAAAAAGACGAGTTTTGTCAGCAATCTGAAACCCAGTTACCCGAAGGCGAAGGTTTCAGACGAGGCTGAATAAAAAACCCTTAAAGAGTAGATAGAACAAAGAAAATTTTGAAAGGATAAAAAGTTGCAAACATTTATATAAATGGCGGCTCCAAGGCCTTTCATTAGTTCAAAATGTACTTACAAAGATTGTTCTGCCCCGAAGGGTTTACACATGGTATTTTTTCAGTACATCAGCGTTCCAGTGATTTTTCAACTCAGTTCCATCCAACTGCCGAAGTCGGTATGTCCCTGGCTGAAGCTCATCATAAATTTCATAAGCTCCTTCCCATGCAGCTGAGAGTTTCCCATGGATTCGGCCTTTCTGAACTGCAGCAGCATTCCGAAGGACAAGGTCTCCAATTTTGAGAGGCCTTGCATGGACCCTTCGGTTATAAAATTTGCTGATTCTCTGCTTATAGGCGACCATTCTATTTCGGGCTGAGTCTCTTACTTCGTCGAGGAAATCGAGAGATTCCCTCATCAGTCGCTCATTCTCAGCCGAGAAGTGGTGCACTCGAAGGCTCTCAGAGCCAATTTCCAGTGGAAGGACGGCTTCGGCACCATACACCAGTTCAAAAGGTGAGTGGCCCGTTGCCTCTTTTTCAGTTGTCCGAAGGGACCAAAGGGTTCCAGGGAGCTCCTCTAGCCATTTGGACTTTTGATCTTCCACCCTCTTCTTGAGGGCATTTAAGATCTGTTTATTTGCAGCTTCGGCTTGTCCGTTACTTTGCGGGTGGCATACCGCTGAATATGCCAGTCTGATGCCGAACTGATCAGTATACCGCTTCAGCGGTAAGTTATCAAATTGCCTCCCATGATCGAAGACAAATACTCTCGGGATGCCAAAGCGAGTGATGATATTCTGCCAGATAAATTTTCTGACAGTTTGCTCTGTAATGTTCGAGGCTGCTTCGGCCTCGATCCATTTACTGAAGTAGTCGACACCAACTATCAGCCATTTTTTCTGGTACACAGCCTCTGGAAATGGTCCCAGTATATCCAGTCCCCATTGGGCAAACGGGAGTGGATTAAGGATCGGCTGAAGATCCCTTGCTGGCTGATGGATAACTGGAGCGTATTTTTGACATTTTTCGCATTTCCGAACCAGCTCCTTAGCATCTGCGATCATGGTGGGCCAGTAATATCCAGCCCTCAATGCCTTGTGGGCTAAGGTTCTTCCCCCAATGTGGTTCCCACAGATGCCGAGGTGAACCTCCCGTAGGATGTAATCTGCATCTGTTGGTCCCACGCATTTCAACAATGGGGCTGAGAAGGACTTTTTCAGAAGTTCCCCCCTGAAGACAATGAACCTAGAGCTGGTTCTCTTCATCTTGGAGGCCAAAGCTTTATCCTCAGGAGTTTCTCCCCGAAGCTTGAAAGCTAGGATGGGGTCCATCCAGCTAGGCTCTGGGTCAGCGCAGCACACTTCAGGTGCTTCGTCGACACTTCTCTCTTGACGCGCTTCTACATATACAGATCTGTTCAGCTCGGTAAAAGATGAACTAGCAAGTTTGGAGAGTGCATCGGCTTGAGTATTCTGACCCCTTGGGATCAGCTGAACCTCAAAAGTTTTCAGCTCTGCAATGACTGATTTGATCTTGGCAAGATAAGCTATCATGGAGGGCTCTTTGGCCTCGTAGCTGCCACTGATCTGATATGCAACTAGCTGAGAGTCTGTTTTTAAGCAGACATGATCGGCTTCCAAGGAGATGCACAATTTTAGGCCGGCGATTGCTGCCTCATACTCGGCTTCATTGTTCGAGGCCTTAAAAGAAAACTTTAGTGCATACTCAAAGGATTTGCCTTCGGGAGAAGTTATCACTACCCCTGCCCCCGAACCGTTTTCGGTAGAAGATCCATCCGTAAACACGGTCCAGACTTTCCTTTCACTGTCTAGCGCTTCTTGGTATGAGCATTCGGCCAAGAAATCCGCTAGAGCTTGAGCCTTAATGGCAGCCCTCAGACGGTAGCTGATGCTGAATTCGGTGAGCTCAAAAGCCCACTTGGCTAGCCTACCAGATTTTTCAACCTTGCCGAGAACTTTTTCCAACGGTTGATCAGTTAAGACCACTATCTGATGGCAATCAAAATAGGGCCTCAGCTTCCGAGCAGCCACTACTACCGCGAAAGCAACTTTCTCGAGTAGAGGATAGCGAGTCTCGGCATCCGTCAGTGTATGACTGACGAAATAGATCGGTTGCTGACTCTTACTCTCTTCCTTCAGCAATACTGCGCTGATGGTGGCTGGGCTAACGGCCACATATAGGTACAAAGTTTCTCCTTCAGCTGGGCTAGCCAGCGTTGGGAGTTGAGCCAGATGCTCCCGAAGCTGTTTAAAGGCGTCTTTTTGCTCTTCCTCCCAAACGAGCTCTTTTGTTTTCGGGAGTTTCAGGGCTTTGAAGAAAGGTAACCCCTTATCCGAAGCTCTGGAAATGAACCTCGAGAGGGCTGCCATTCTTCCGGTGAGCCGCTGAACATCCCGCTTCGTTTTCGGCTCAGGAAGGTCGAGCGCCGCTTTGACTTTAGAGGGATTGGCATCAATCCCCCTTTTGCTGACCATGAACCCAAGGAATTTCCCTGACTTCACGCCGAAGACACACTTCTTCGGATTCAGCTTCATTTGATGCTTTCTCAAGGTGGCGAAAGTTTCAGCCAGGTCCTTTACATGGTCCTCTAGTTTTTTGCTTTTGACGATCGAATCGTCAACATAGACTTCCATGTTTCGGCCCTTTTGATCGGCGAAAACTTGATCCACCAGCCTTTGATAGGTTGCCCCCGCATTTTTCAATCCGAAGGGCATCATTTTGTAATTGTACACCCCAGCGTTCGTGACGAATGCTGTCTTGGCTCGATCGTCGGGGTGCATAAAGATCTGATGATACCCCGAGAATGCGTCCATGAAGCTAAGCAAGGCATGGCCACTTGTCGAATCGACTAGCTGATCGATTCTCGGCAAGGGATAGAAATCCTTCGGACAAGCCTTATTTAGGTCCGTGAAGTCAACGCACATCCTCCAGGTACCATTGGGCTTCTGAACCATCACCACATTTGCCAGCCATTCTGGATATTGGCAAGGTTCAATGAATCCTGCCTCCAATAATTTTTTGACCTCGGCTGCGATGTCTCGGTTCTTATTGGCGGAGTAATTCCGCTTCTTTTGCTTAACTGGTCGACACGTCGGGTCAACATTAAGCTTATGGGAGATGAGGTCTGAACTTATCCCGGGCATATCAGCTGCCGAGAAAGCAAACACATCTCTGTTGTCCCGAAGGAGCTGAATAAGTTCACAACGGGTGTTCGGATCAAGGTCCATCCCAATTGCTACACATTTCTCACCGTCTCCTTCGGCCAACTCAACTGTTTCAGTCTGTTGGTCCATGTCCATTGCCGATGGACTGGACTCTTCAGAATCTGGCCTGCTGCCAATGTCAGCAGGTGTCCCAGTCTTTTTGTTCTTCGGCTGGCTCTCTGAGTCTTGCGGCTCAGCTGAAGAGCTATCCTTTTCCCTTTCGGGCCCTTTTTCTCTGGGCACAGATCCTTGGGCCGAAGCACTTAGGCCTTTCGACTTTTTTGTGCTTGGCTCTCTTTCTTTCTCCTCCTCATCCTTGTCGTCATCTGGGCGACTACTGGATGGCTTGAGGTAGTTGCACCTTCGGGCGTCCTTTTGGTTGCCCTGTATCCTTTCAGGGAAGCCGGCGTCTGAGACGTAAATCATCAGCTGATGATAAGTTGAGACGACCCCTTGGATCTCGTGAATTATGGGTCTCCCCAAAATCACGTTGTACACTGAAGGAGCGTCGATGACCAAAAATTCAATCATGACGTTCCGGGCTGCCTCATCGCAACCGATGGTGACAGGAAGTGTCACCTTCCCATCTGGATAAGTTGAAGCCCCATTGAACCCGGATACCGGATAGGGTACCGGCGTAAGGTGCTTGGGCTTCAGCTTAATTTGATTGTAGGCCTTTCGGAACAGAATGTTTGCTCCACTGCCACCGTCAACAAGGACCTTACTGACGTCGTGGTTGGCCACCGTGGCGATGATCACCAACGGATCCTCGTGAGGGAACGTAATCCCCCGGCAGTCGGCGGCTGTGAACGTCATGTTCGGCACCGGCGACTGGGGAGATTAAATGTCAGCGTTGTTCACCTGGTGAGTCAAAGCTCTAAGGTGGCTCTTGTGCTCCCTCCAAGAGTATATTCCTCCCGAGATAACATTGATCGGAGGGAATTTCCCCTCCGGCTTTTTACTGTTTTTCCGGGGGAAGTCAAGGTTCTGCCGAGGGTCCTTTGCTGACCTCTCGGATTCTTTTTTCTCGCGGTGATCCGCGATGTATTTTTTCAAGTATCCCTTCCGGACCATGTCCTCTATCTGGTCCTTCAGTTGGATACACTCCTCAGTGTTGTGGCCCGAAGACTCGTGGAACTCACACCACTGATTTTTATTTTTTCGTTGATACCACTCTGGGAGTGGTCTCGGCTTTCGGTAACTCTACTCCTCCTTCGTCACACTGTAAATTTTGGCGCGTGGAAGAGAGAGCGGAGTGTAGGACTCGTATCTGCCTGTGTATGAGGCAAATCTTTCCTTCTTTGGGTCGTTGGCCAAAGATTGCTCCGGGGCCTTTGACTTTCCCTTTGCCTTATGGCCTTGGCCTTCAGACAAGGGTATTTGCCTCTGTTTCCCTCCCCCGGGTTGAGGTTGGGTTTTCGCTTTGTTCCATTCTTCGGCTCGGATGAACTTATCCGAAGCACTAAGAGCTTCCTCCAAGGTCTGCGGGGTATGCATGACCATGAAGTCTAGGAACTTTCCTGGCTGAAGGCCATTCTGCATTGCGAAAACGGCTAGCCCCTGGTCCAGCTGGGAGACGCTTGATGACTCGTTACTGAAACGGGTCAAGTAGTCTCGGAGGCTTTCGGTTTCCCCTTGTTGCAGACTCATGAGCTCTGCGGTAGTCTTCTCTCGGCGGTTTTCCGTGGAAAACTTGCTCCTGAACTTGGAGGACAGATCATCCCACCCTGTTACGGAGCCTTGCCTTACTCCCTTGGAGATCCACGCTTGCGCGACCCCCTTGAGAGTGGTTGGGAAATATTTGCACCAAGTCGCCTCGGATCTGGGGCAAAGATGCATATGAGTCTCATACGAGGCCACGTGATCCTTCGGATCCGTGGTCCCGTCATATGTGATGTGCGACGGTATTTTAACCATGGGTACGCGCTCTTCCAGTATCCATTGCTCGAATGGTGAACTAGCGGGTAGCATAACGGTCTTGCCCTTGTTCCTGGCCGAAGGGACCGCGCTCCGCCCTCTTGGAGAGGTAGGAGTGGTTTTCGTCCCTGGCTGGGAAGTCTGGGCCTCGGCTGCAGGGAACGAGAGGCGACTACGCACGCTCGGTTCCTGGCCGCCGAGTCGGTCAAGGACGCTTCTGCGAACAGTCTCAGGTTCTCGGTGAGTAGATTCTGGCCGAGAAGCTGAGCTGCTGCTCTTATGCGCTTCTGGTCTTGAGGATGAAGATCCTTTTAAAAATTGAGGGTTCTTTTTCCTCTGTTTTTCATTTTTCCAAGAATCCTCCTCCCACTCTTCCAGTTCCCGGAAGGAAGGAAGCTTCCCACCATCATGGTCTAACTTCCTCCGCTGATGCCGGGTATGCGGAGGAGTTCGATCACGAGGTGGTGGCATATTTTGTGCCCTCATCGCCTCCATGAGTACTGCCAGCGCTCTTGCCACCTCTTCCGAGCTGGGCCCCGTCAAAGGGGTCCTCGGCCGAGTATGGGAATGAGGGCGCGCAGCCGATGGTTGGCTTTGGGACACTGAATATGTCCTATGATCGGACTCACCCCTGCTAGACCGAGAGTGGCTCGGCCTATAATGAGAGTCATGAATTATGGGAGATAGGGAATCCTCCTTGTATGATCCTCCCCCCGAGCCGGCACCCTTGGGAGAGTTCCGGTCCGGCGAGGGCGATGGTGTAGGGGTTTTAGGCTTTTCGCCCGCTCCTTGACGGAGGCTTTTGCTCTTGCGGTTCTTAGCCATTGCTGCTAAGATAATTGCAAGATAATCTTGGTTAGGAATTTGGCTTAAAGATTTTTGAAAGTTTTCCCCACAGACGGCGCCAAATTGTTTCGGGTGAAAACAATGGGACCTTGCCGAAGGTCCGCTGAAATGGAGAAGGCTGGATTCGGTCCAAGTTATGTTAGGCCGAAGGTTTCCTGCACAGTAAACACACGTAAACTAGCCTCGGGGGTGTTGCCGAGGAAGGCCCCTCCGATGCTAAAGTCAGTACAATGTGTAAGAAGAAGACACTATGCAAGAGAGTTTGTTGCTTGAGGCTTTTATGGAATATCCCAGAATATATGAATGGACATGTGAATCTATCAATGAATCAGAATGAATCCCCTCTTGAATGTATCAATATGATGGCTTTTATACCTCATCATACATGGAGAGGTTGGGCCTTAGCCCAATTGGCTTGCTTTGTGGGCTGACCTTTGACTTTAGCACAATTGGAGAGTTGAACCTTGACCTTGGGCTTTTAATTGGATCATTTAGTGCTTAGGCCCAATTGGACTAAATTGGACCCAAACAGAAAATATGATACAAACGGATAAAAGTCTTACAGTAAATGTTTGTAAAGTCTTAAATTATTCTTTTATAAATAGGTTTATAGACTTGGTCCAAGTAATTATATTGTCCATTGATTGTCCTAAGAAGATTCCTGGAAAATGTAACATTACTAATTACCACATTCAAATACAAATATAGGGTTTCCCTTGAATTCCAACCCTATCGTTTTTGGTACAAACATCAAGTGTCTGATATATACCATTCCCTTGATCAATTTTGTCAAGTTTCAAAGGACTATTGTAGACTGTAGGCTATATTTCTGACTTAAAAAAATAAGTGAATGAGAAGCATGACTTCAAGTCAATTCTTGAAAGAAAACGCGTGATATAATTTTGCATGCATTTAATTAGGGAAAAAAAATACAAAGCTAATCTAATCATTAATTGATTAGAAAGAAAGATTTGAAATTTATGCGCATCTAACTAAGATCATATTTTGTTAATTTGTTTACCTTTTATACATTTATTTCTCGAAGAATAAGTTCAAATAAAAATTAAAGAGTGTTTTGTTCGTAGAGTGACTTGGTTTTGATTTGGAATCAGGAATAAAATAGAGTAATATGGGGTTGAAACTTGATTCTTAATACATTATGTTTGGTTGTGAATGATTTTAGTTTTTTGATACTTGAAGGTATATGCTATGAGGCATACTCACCTTACCCTTGAATTTCTAAACCATGTACCTTTAAAATTTGAAATCTTCTTAAACAAACACTATAGGTTTTATTTATTCCAAACCTAAACCTCATACCAAAAATACAAACACTGTAGATTTTATTTATTCCAAACCTAAACCTCATACCAAAATCTCAATTAGGAACGGAGGAAGTATAATCGATGAAATTGAAAACCGGCTTCAACTACAATTTATTTATTCTTTTTAAAAGATCAACTTCAATTTCTTTTTCTCTTTTATAATTGTGAAATATGACTAATGGAGTGCTCAGATATAGTAATAAGAGGAGTTTACTCACAAATATAAGTAAGAGAGAATGAACTCTCGTTGAATTCATATGTGATTAGAAATAACAAATGATCATACCAATGCATGAGGCAATGACCTTGACTCCTTGAGGCTTGAACCTCAAGCACAAAAGTATGGTCCAATTATTATCAATTGGTTGAATGTTTCAAACCTTGCATAAATTCAACAATTAAAAATAAGTAGTGTCTAGATAATAAGAAAATTTGAAATCTTCATAAAACTTTTACTACTCAATATTTTCCCATCAATTATGGAAGAGTGAAGAATATAATTTAGTTTTAGCTCATTTTTACAAATCTTACAAAAAATCCAAAGAAACCCATAGTGTGTTTTCAATGGATGGTAGACTTAGGTCAACTTAAAGTTATTTGTTTAACATTATTTTCAAAGTCTATTTTTGGAGGTGATGATAATTATGAAGGATCCTAAAGTATCATTCTTTCTTTTAATTATTGATTCCCTCCATTAATTAATTTGCAATATTCTGCATCCACATTAGTACTGGAATTAAAAGGATTGATATTTGAATTGGTCAAGTGAATCTTCACTTTTCATTAATTTGATCAAAATTTAATCTCTGCCTTTAAGTAAAAATCTAATTTGTTTCCTATACATAAAATTCTAGAAGAAACTGTGATACAAGTATTATTGAAAACATGATCTCACTCGTTTTGTACTTGAAGATATCCTACATAGCCTGTGCATACGCTGTTATCAAGATAGATTGCTAAAGGTTCAGAATTTCACAAGGCACATGCATGACATGGCCAATAATAGTCACAATTTTCATTTCTACTTCTAGTCTTCTAGTGTGTGTAACCTAATTGTTTTCTTTCTTGATTTACGATGTTTTTCAAATGAGAAACATATAGCAAGCTAAGTCTAGTAAAATCAATGGTCATAAGTCATCTTTCTTTCTTATCAAACTAATTATACTTAAAATTGTACATTCCTTAGAATTCTAATTCTTCCTCCATTCTTCAATATCTTCATGATTTTGGAATAAGACCATCTCTCAAATACAGAGTAAATTTTCGTACTTCTACTCTATTTCTTCCAAGTGTTGATTAAGGATGCCGCACTTTCCTTGTGTATTAATTCCATTGCATAGTCCTTCTTAGGGTGAAAGAAATCCCCCTCTCGCTCCCAAAAATATAATTGTTAACTTGTAATCATAACTTACAATGTTTGTTAAATTTACACTTTAAAATATTGATAAAGTGAAACAAAGTGTAACTAATCATATCATAAACACAGTGTTTAGTGCTTAATACACGTTTAATTTTTTTAATTTTTTTTTTCTTAGAAAATTAAGGTTTAATTCTAGTAACAATATCATCAAAAATCAAATGGGAACCCATATATAAAATGGAAGACTTTAATAATAATATGATGAAATTACATTTGAAGAATATAATGAATTTGGACAGCCATCATATTCATGGTTATGCAAAATTACATTTGGCCATCTGCATTGTTGTTGTCTGTATACTATTAAAGGACTAGACGAAAGCGACGTCAAAATAAGACTTGGTAAACAATTTGACATATGAGGTAATAATCCACCATTTTAATCTAGATTTTGGACCGTTAACAATTTTTTTGTGGTTGAAGCTTGAAATTGACTTGATTACTTTGAATTGGTACTCGTAGTAGTACTAATATTACTAGAAAAGGATAAAATCGTGCACTTACATCATTACCCGGAAAATTTCAACCATTTGCAAGGGCATTTCTTTGTTGTACTTTGTAAATATAGTAAAAATGATACGATTATTAATTTAGAGTAACCGTACATACATACTTAAACTAACTTAACTGTCGGTAAAAATAATCGTCACTATGTATATTAGCCTACACTTAACCACCGAATAATTTATCAAATAATAATAATAATAAACTGAATAAAAACAACCGTACCCAATTACACATATCTTTAATATAAATGAGCTAACATAACGATTTAAGGATATATAATTATACTAAAATATATCCTTACTGGTATATTATCACAAATTCACAAGACACTTGAACAATTATCTGTATCTTACTATTTTAGTATTTACATGGACAAATCATCATCCACTTAACAAGCAATACGTGGCATCCCCATGTGCCACATGCTTCATGGTATTCTATAAACGCCCCCTCCCGACAAATATCAAATCGAATTAGAGACATATATCGGCCCTAAACACAAAATTCATATGGAGCACATATATAATACTATTCATTTTGTATTGTGTCATGTACAAGCTTAAAAACATATGCATACCTTCAGAAAATTCTAATGAATGTCGTTAAAAAATACGACGTAATTAATTTTTCTCAAAGGTGTCCTGATCAAGGTGTGCATAGAGCTTAATTAAGAAACATTATCCCTAACAGCACAAAGAAGGTATGCTCAAGTTAGAGTAAAAATTTGAAGAATCAACATTCAAACATCAAAATCTAAGCTTTGTGCTTTTCACTTAAACTTATTGGTTGTGCTGTGATAAGTTTAGACAAGTTCAACTAAAATCTATCCGAAAACATAAAAACGCTAAATAAATGTAAATAAGTGAATATGAGATGAACATAAATCACACTAAGCCGCTAAATGATCACAATTCACAAACAATTCTACATTTTGTTTGTTTATAGAATAGTCTAACCAAAAATCAAAGAGTGAGTCAAGCACCAAGACTCGTCAATTGACAATATATAGTTTGTTTGATAGCTTAAGGTTCACTAAGATTAAAGGGATTAAATTAGCTGAATTAAGAGGGGATATTATCATCTTCAGTGGGTCAGTCTACACCGTGTGGGTCCAATGGTTGCTATCAATTGACCCCACTTAAGTCCACTCTTTCCTAGACTTTTCGTTCATGCCTCTCTTAATTAAAACATTACCATCATTTCTTTTATTCTACAAAAACATTAGATTTTGTACCATTATTACTCTCTTTCCTTATAAATACTCTTATACTTTCATGCTTTTATTTCATTAACCATAGTTTTCTCGAATAACTTGTAGTACAAAAAAAGAGGGAAAGCTTAAACAATATACAAAACATCAATTGAAAAAAAAATATATACATAGAAGTCATGGATGATAAAACTTCCCCAAATTTCGAATTACCCGGTTTTCGATTCCATCCTACAGAAGAAGAACTATTGGATTTTTACCTTAAGAACATGGTTAATGGGAGAAAAATGCACCATGATATAATTGGGTTTCTTAATATTTATCGCTTTGATCCTTGGGATTTACCAGGTTTGTTACACGCACAATATTTTTTTACAATAGATTCATATATTTTCTATGAAATTATAATTAGGTTTTACGTAATATTGTAATAATATGCAACTATCATTAAATTATTAATGAGTTTGATTCATTTAGTGAAGTTTTAGTACGTATGCATAATTAAAAATGTTACATGAAAATGCAGGGTTGGCGAAAATAGCAGAAAGAGAGTGGTACTTCTTTGTTCCAAGAGACAGGAAGCATAGCAATGGTGGAAGGCCTAACAGAACCACAGAACATGGGTTTTGGAAGGCTACGGGTTCGGACCGAAAGATTGTGAGCTTATCGGAGCCTAAACGGGTTATCGGGTTAAGGAAGACTCTTGTGTTCTACCAAGGTAGAGCACCAAGAGGTACCAAGACTGATTGGATTATGAATGAATACCGCCTCCCTGATAATTATGTTTTACCTAAGGTTTGTCTATTGATGCATATCATATATTTTCATTACCATCCACTTACATACATAAACATCGAATAATATTACCTTCAATTAATATGAAAAGTCGAGGATCTTTCCTAAGCTCCACATTAAATTTCCACATGTATATTACCAAACGGTAAGCCCCACCAAGGTTCTATCAAAATAACGACTACGAAATAGTACAATATGCTAAAGACATAAAAATTAGTTTTAATCAATAAAAAACACTTCGGTTCATAACCTTTGTTATATCCTGAACTACTAGTCTCATGGTTGATAATGTTGATGCAGGACATAGTATTGTGCAAGATATACAGGAAGGCAACCTCATTAAAAGAACTAGAACAAAGAGCAGCCAAGGAAGAAGAGAAGTCAACAAATGGATTAGCATATTCTTATCCCACATCTCCTCTATCATCATCAAATGATACTCATCACTCTTTTTTCGGTGCTGCAAAAGCTAATGCTAATGCTAATGTCAATGGTAGCGGACAATTGTTGCAAGGCTTTTTTGCACCAATGTCTACAAACCATATGATTACAACTTTGAAGAAGGAAGATCAAACTACTTTTGTAGAGAACAATTGCAAAGTAGCTGCTGCTGCTGTTACTCCTACTCCTAACACTATACAACTACCCTTTGGAAAGGAGAACTTAGAACTACAAGTTCCGAAGTCGGGTATGGATTGGGGCCAAGACCCATTTTGCTCACTATCATGCAGCCCATGGCTTGAGAATTTGTTGAACTTCTCTAGCCCAAGTCTAATTTCCCAAATTTTATGATCAACTCTACTTAACTAGTTGTGCTAGATGTGATTAATTTGGTTTAATTAATTGAGCTTTAATCTTGTTTTGCTATCCTCCCTTCAAAGTAAATGAGAGTTATAGAGGGATGAGATGGTTGTTTGTTGCTAGAAATCAGCACATTAATATATAAAGTGGAGTATATATATAAAGTAGAGTATTATATATGAGTTTTACTAATATGTTATGCATAGTGTATTCATATACTACCTCCGTTTTTTATTATCTGCAACAACCGTACCGGTTGTGAAGGTCGAGGTAAAAGTTCCTAAGCATGATTATTCAAATACAAGGGCATGTACTTAACCACTAATCCAATTAATAAAACAAAACAAAAATTTATCAAACCACTAAAACCCAGCAACCACCACCACCACCACCACCACGAACCTAGTCACCACCACCACCACGAACCCAGACCCACGCCACCCCACAAACCCAACCCACGCCACCCCTACAAAACAACCCGCGCCATCCAGCCACCACCACGAACCAGACCCACGCTACCCCACGATACCAAACCCACACAGCCACCACCACCACCACGAACCCACTCACCACCACCACCACGAATCCAGACCCACGCCACCCCACGAACCCAACCCACGCCACCCCTACAAAACAACCCGCGCCATACAACCACCACCACGAACCAGACCCACACTACCCCACGACACCAAACCCACACAGCCACCACCACGAACCAGACCCACGCCACCCCACGAAACCATTACCTTCTCTATCATCAATTAAAGCTTTATTTGGTCAAATTTAACCATTAAAATTCTAGATCTAAAATTTTCATGGTTAAATTTGACCATAAAACCTTCAAATTTGAGCTTTAGTGACAAGAATGAAACAAAAGGAGAAGGAAGAGAGAGAAAGCGGAGACGGCGACGACGACAAGCATGACACTTATAGGGCGACTTTCGGCGAAGGTGGTGGTTGAATTTGAGGGGAGATGAACAAAGAGAGGGGGAATTTATGGGTAGATGTAGATAGAGTGGAGATCGGTATGGTGGTAGTAGTGGTGGTGGTGGACTGGTGGTGGTGGTGTTTGCCATTGAAGGTGATGGTTGAAGGAGATGGTGAGAAATAAGTGAAAATGAAATTGGGGTTTTGGGGTTATTAATCATAGATAGATTGTAGGTTAGAATATAATCAGTTTTTTTTAAGGGTAATATGGTAATTTTACACTTACTAAACTTACTAAAAAAGGAAAAAAAAAACTTGTTGCAAATAATATGAAACACCTATTTTTGGTAATTGTTGCAGATAATAAAAAACGGAGGAAGTAGTAGAATCGTTGAACATAAATAAGTTACTATATATCATCCCGATTTTTCTTAAATATTAATGTCTTCTTCTCTTATACTTTGGATTATTCTCCGTACATATAATCTATGTTACATGGATTTTTCATTTCACCTCAAATACCCATGTCGGACCCTCGACATTCGGATATGGGTATGATATTTGGACATTTTACTTTTGGTCCAAAACCATGGATTTTTTTTCACAAAATAGCCGAGTCGGACGCTTGGACACATACCCGTGTCAAACATGGGTACCTGAATCCATTTAACATAGCATATAATGGACTGAGAACTAAAGAGGTTAGTAAATCTATTTGCGCTTTTTATTCATAACTTAAGACAAGCATTCATCACTTGCTAAATAAAGGATATAATTAAGAAACAAATTCTCTATAAGCCGGAGAAATTTGATAAGAACCTCTCCTAACCCCAACTAGGACGGGAATTTGTTTAATTTTTAAAGGTGTAGGGATAGTATGGATAGACCTTAGTCCATAATGGATAGACACATAATACATCTTTGGATGTTCAGAAAATTTTCTTTGAATGTGTTCATATTACAAGTACATCCTTTTATTAGTTTGGTTAGTCCTATTATAGTATCTTATTATAGTATTATACTTCCTCCGTTCTAGTAATATTGCAACAGCTGGACTTTTGCACTATTCATCACGCTTGTTTGACTACATGTTATGATTTATACGTAAAGTAAAATATAGTCATGTGGGGTCTTGTTATATTCGTCTCGTAAAATACTTTCACAATATCAACTTTTTATAATTTTTACTCTTATATAATTATAGATATTTATCATATAAAATATGCTTTGAGATGCGTAATTTCATCCTTGTTGTAATATTTGTGGAATAGAGAAAGTATATCCTTTTGTCAGTTTGTTTATAGTCCTCTTTGGTAATAATCTCTCACTTATAGGATTAAGACTTTAATTAATTGAATGGATGAAAACATAGTTTTTAGTCACATTTAGGTCTATCTACTAGGTATAGAATAGCTTATGATACATTTGTTATTTTTCATATTCAAAAAAAAGAAAAAAAAAATTGGGTCAAGTCATTTTCAGTTTGTATCAATTTTGCCAAATCTAGTTTAGGCACAGGAAATATGTCAATGGAAAGATTCGTACCTCGGTACCTGCATAGACACAGCCCACATGATTTTGTCCAGTGCCCAATAATCACTACAGAATGTCTTACCACTTTTGCTCGTACAAAGCAAAGCTAATGACAGCATAACTATGAACAAGTATCCATGAGCACTTATAGTAGATCACAATAATGAAAATAATATTCATATAAAAGCATTTATATTATAAAAATCTTTAGACTAGCAGCATAATTCTGCTTTCAGAATGTAGATAATCCACAGTATCTAGATCCTACTGAAAAAATTCACGCACTCAAAATTAAAAGAAAAAAAGGCGTGGACGGCAGGATTCGAACCTGCGCGGGCAAAGCCCACATGATTTCTAGTCATGCCCGATAACCACTCCGGCACGTCCACACTTATTGTTAAATACAGCAGGTTTTATTAACCAGTACCTGAAATAATCATAATACAGTCAACATATTATTGACAAATTTTGCATAATTGTAATAATATTGAGAATGTTGATTATTTGCTTCTCAGTAAAAAGTTACATCCTACTGATGCATGAATCTGATGCAAATCAAAGAAAAAATAAACATTAACAGCAGAATGACACTTTTCAATACGCAGCTATGAATTTGGGTTAGAATCCCTGTTACCAATCTGTTGGATCATTTACCATTTATTAACAGTATGCATCTTTTGTTGCATTACTCTAGCCTAGTTTACTCGAACTTTTCATTTCATCTTGATTTCCCTTCACGGGTACGAACACTTGACGCTTGAATTTGAGCCAAAAATCATGGAATTTCTGCACATAAAAGAAGAGTCCAAGACCGAGCAACATAAGTCAAGCCAGACAGCTCCAAATTATCTGAATATTTGTACTATGAAAATATTACCAAATGCCAAGCAACAGCATCATGCCCCTAGAACGTAACTAATATTGATTTTAATGAAAACTTATTGCAAAATACATGAAAATAATATTTGGGAATTAAACGTTAACAGCAGGAAATGAACCTCCATCAACTGAGCCCACAAGTTTTCTAGTCATGCCCTAATACTGGTCTGGCATGTTCACAATCTCCATATTATACTAAACAATGTACATTATTCAAGTAGAAAACACGTGTGTGTGCATGCTAAAATATGCATCCAAGTCATTTTCTATCAGCACTGGATCACAAGCTAACAGGTCAGTCAAAAAACAATCCAAGAGAGACAGTGATAGATTTAATGGCTTAAACTTGCAATGGGATGAACACTTTTTATCTCATACTTTTTATAAAGTGTGTTAATAGTACATATGTTCCATTATGACTAGTATGAGATCCAAATCAGCCAATATGCATCTTCTACCCCCACTAGAAAACATACAAGCCATGATCTTCAAGTGTATTACAAGTCTGAGGAGCAGGAGAAGTCTGTAAAATAGAGAAACACAAACTTCAAATCAGTAAGATAGAAGTGGGAGGAATCTAACTTATACAATGTGCTTCATCTGTCTCCCACTTCCATACCACCCCGAACAACCACCCCAGCCATACAACACAAGTATCAGCCTATCACTAAACTGCTTCAACAATTTTCATTCATATTTGAGACCGAATGAAAAGAAAGTACATTAAAATTTGAGTCAGCTATCACAAATCATTCAGTAATCAAATGGCTGTGTCAAACTAAGAAGCGTGAACGGCACAATTCGAACCTGCGCTGGCAGAGCCCACAAGATTTCAAGTCATCCCCGATAACCACTCCAGCATGTCCACTTCGTATTGGAAAGTTCCCGTAATTCTAGCAACACAAAGGCGATCAATCATAAGTATGAGCCACCACCATGACTTCAACTGATGACCTGAAACTCTGAATTATTATAAAACAAAAAATCAATAGCAGGATACAGTTTATTTTATCACATATTGCTTGGAAAAGTATAGCAGGATTCAAGAAGCTAAGTTGAGTAAAAGTTACCTTTCACCCAAAGTATAGCTCCTCTATTATCATCCTGACAAACATCACACACTTCAGTAAAATTGAATTAATCAAGCAGCAAAAACGTGGACGGCAGGATTCGAACCTGCGCGGGCAAAGCCCACATGATTTCTAGTCATGCCCGATAACCACTCCGGCACGTCCACTTCCTGTTACATAGTTTGCAGAACCAACACTTGACATGATCAGAACATGACTAATAGATAATTAATAAGCCAAAATGAGGATTATAATAATCACATAAATGTAACTACATTACTATACACGTTCCACCTTGAATAATAAACAAAATAAGGAAGAGTTATCATGATGTTGCCATTAAATTATAAAAACATACTTTTCCAGCAGAAACAGGGCAAGTGAGTATAACATGTAGACATAATTACGTTCACTCTCTTGAACTCCATTTCTTATACACCCAGAAAGAGTGTCAACTTTTCATCCTACACTCCTACCACCAGTGCAGTCTACAATGATTGTTCACTCATCTTAGACAGACCTTTCAACAAAAAGTATGGCAATAATGTTCATGAAGGGTAGTTTCCTTGTGTCACCACATCTTCAATAGACTTCAGCCAAACTCAGTCAACTTTTGCAATCTACTATTATGAAGATATAATTAAAAAACACTCTGCTCCCAATCAATGCACTTTTGGCTAACAACAAAAGTGAATATTCAAAGTTTCAAACAGTAGGACAACAATTTCAGAAGCTTGATTCTTCCCTTAAAACTGGGTGGTAAATTGTTCAGGGTAACTCAATCATTTTCATTTTAAATCAGCATTGGTCTATTCTCGAGGTAAGCTCTTTTCTCATTGGTGAAGCATGAACAAATTGTTCTACAACCATTATAAACCGAACAATAATTATTTGTCATATTTCTTACCTAATATTATGAGAACAATCCAGCTAATATAATTTTATAAAGGGTCATTGAGTATAACTGTGTCACATGCTTAATGTCGAGGGATTGTGTCAATGTGACAAGTACTTTCTGATGAAGGGGAATACAACTTACAGAAAAGCAACTTTAGTCTTTTCATGATTAGGTTCACCACATAAAAGCACTTAGGAACAATTTTGTACCTTCCAAGAGCCATAAAGTATAATACACATGAAATTAGATACACTAGATAATCTAATAAGACAACAAACGGTGATCATGTTAAAAATGCATAAATGTGTATTGCATAAAATGAAGTATTTAAAAGTGTTTCACAAAGACATCTTGTGAAACCCCAAAAGGTGCATTCCTTTAAAAATAAAAATAAAAATGGATACAATAGTCAAATATTAGGCTGAAAGCCTCAAACTACCGAAAAATCTGACTTCGGATACGAAAAAAGATCAAAAGAAGTGTACTAAAACTAATTTAGAATGCTAATAAAATCCAGAACAAGTCTTTCTCTCATTAGTCATTACATTAACACAACAAGAAATCCAAAGCCTTGGATGGATAAAGATGGGGTCGACTACATGAGCCAACAATCTACTTAATCTCTATGGCCATCCAAAACATCATCTTTCTTCAATCATTGCTATCTAATGACTTGCAAACCTATTTTCTTCTCCTCCAATTAAAAGTTTTAAACAAGATTTGAACCCCTACATTCCAACTCTTCACAACTGTCCCTAATAAATTGCCCCAGTTTCCTTTTTTGATTTATCCCTCTGAATTTGTCCGAATCAAAACAATAATTCAATACAAACCCAGTTATATTAGTGTGCAAAACTACCTACAAATTCAATACAACTCTTTAAAAAGTGAAAGCTGAGTTCTAGGGCAAACACGAAAGGGGGAGTATTAAATTAGAGTGCTAATAAAATAATTAGTCTCAATTCCACTCATGGTACATATAATTCAGCAGTTAACTAACAAATTGGGGATGATCACTTCCTAATAAAATAATAACAGTACTAAAAAAAAATCAACCAATAAACAAGACAACTCTTTTCCAATTTCCCAAAAAAATGGTATTTTTTGGTGTAAAAGTTAATGAATTTAAGCAAAATGAAATTGGGTTTGATAGAAAATTTAGGGTAAAATCCACCATACAATATCATCATCATAATCTAAAACGTGAAAATAAGAACAATTGTTGGTATTGGTACCTTGTAAAGAAGAGAGTGATAATTAAGGGTTTGCATTTATCGGAAAGTGACGCTTCAGAGAATTGTAAATGGCGGCGATAACATTTTGTCGGAGAAAAGGGTCGAAACACACGTTTCCGGCGATCTCTCTGTCTTCTCACCGTCTCTCATTGACGGTTTTGTACCCCGTCTATTGCAATGAAAATTACCATAAGGTAAATTTTTTTATACAGTGTACCTAAATGCGTTCACTTTACCTAAATTAAACTTAGGGGGTTACTAAATGCCATAATAGAATTACTTATATCGCGGTATTAAATGACCTCTCTATCCTTATAAATTTAATATTTGGCCTCACCCAATTTTCTCACCACCCATGCCCCCTCCACCACCATAAACCCTAAATACCATAGGCACACAAGTGCGAATCCGACCTTCGACCTACACCACCAATTTCGCCGGAACGAAATCAGCCACCCAAGCAAAGCCACCGGAATTAGCCACCTATCGCACTATACACGACCGCCTATAATATGCAACTATATCATGGTATGACTGCGTGTAATACGCGACTATACCATGGTATAGTCGCATATTACATGCGGTCATACCATGGTTCAGTTGCGTATTACATGCGACTGGATACATCGGAATTGAAAAAAAAAAGGATCGACATATACCTGACTCGACGGCGTCGAAGGTTCGTCGTCTCCACCAAGTGGCTCAGATATGAATGTGGACCGTCGTCGGCTCATTTTAGTGGTCGGAAAGTACGATGTTGGTGGTCAACCGTCGTGGAATCTACAATGTTGGTGGTCAAGGTAGACCCGTCATGGTGGATGGTCAAGGTTAGTGGCGGTATGGGTGGTGGAGCTGATGGTTAAGGTGGAGCCATGGCTTGGAGGGTCAAGGTTAGTGTAGTGGGTCAAGTTGACAATAATGTTAAGGTGGTGGGTCAAAGGTAGTGGTGGTTGGATGAGTATGTCATTCTCAAAATTAAAAGGGGCATGGAGGTCATTTAATACCGTATCTTGAGTGATTGTGGCAAATAACAATTCACTAAACTTATCCTACTCCGTATCTGAATTTATTTGAACGTGTAGAAATTGTTTTACTACGTAATTGTAATTTAAACTTGATTATCGCAACTTATTTAATTTATTTTTCGAAATAAGTGAAAATAAGGTGAATAAAATAAACCTCTTACCCTCGATTAGTCGACTATCATAAACTAGGGTGTTGGTAGTAAGATTAAAATGAGATCAATGTTGACTCATCAAAGGGGTTAATGCATTGATGAGGCTATAAGGTGTTAGAAAGATTCATAAATATTTCCAAGTAATTTTTTTTGGGTGAATTATGGTATTAGAGCTAGCGTGACGGAAAGCTTACGAGTTTAAATCTTGTCCACCCACCATTTCAGAATATTTAGGCTCATCATTCCACTTCAAATACCCATGTCAAATCCTTAACACTTGACATGAATAAGATACTCGGAACTTCATTTAAACCAAATTTATAGAAAATTTTCACAAAATAGCCAGGTTGGAGAAGTAACCAAATCAGTTTTGTGATACACGAGTACTTGAGTTTGAGCAAGATAATAGATTAACAACTGTGTGCTAAATGATTATGTGCAACATTGATCTTGGGGTCCAAAGTTGTAACATTTTGCTCATCATGCATGACTCGATCTGCTTATTAGCAGGTGGGAAGTGCTGCTTCTGTTGGTGAATTATTAACAACTTGAATCAATAGATACGACGACAACAAAATGTAGAATTAAGGAAAATTGTATACATAAATATTGCATTTTCATTCACAGTTTGAAGCTAGCTATAATTTGTACATGAGTAATTTGTATTCTAATTACTGAGGATGTTAAGAAGAGTTGCTCTAGTCCTAACAAGATGCCTAAACAAGCATTCTAATGCTTCATCAAAATCTTGAATTTCGGACTCCAATTTTATCATCTGGCTTTTCATATTCTCTACTTGTGACATATTAATGCCAGTTTTCTTCCTCTGGATTAGTAAATCCAATGTATCATCAACAATGTCGAATTCGCTGACTGCTGCTGCTGCTTCCTTGTTTCCACTCTGGTTGATTAGTTTGGAAACTGTAGACCAACTGCTTTTCTGAGACTGCAACTTTGCACCAGCAATGTATGACAGAAAGGACTTGAAAGTATCAATAGTTATTGCTTCTGTGTCTTTCAGCATGGTTACTATGGCATTTGTCTCGCCATTTTTGTGAGCTTCCTTGATGTCTCTTAAGCACTTTTTAATGGTCTTCTTGGCTTTCTTTCTTGTGTTTAGATATTCTATTACTTCATTGGCAATGCTAAATTCGCCACTGCTCCTTCTTCGCAGCACTGATTGTATTTCCTGTAATTGCTCTTTCGACTGTTGTAAGACATCCCTGGATGTGCCACAAATCTCTAAGAGCCTCAAAGATCCATTTAAGACCTCTTCAATAGATTTTGTATGTTTATATTTGGATAGAAGTAGTTGATTAGAAGGCAGTTGAAGCAACTCATCAGCATTGTCGTACAAGTACTTAAGACTGTTAAGTCTGTGGCTTACTGAAGATGATGAAGTCGAGGCAGCTTGAGAAGACCTCAATGTATACAACTGTTGTTCAAATTGATTGGTTTTTGAGTGAGATCTTGATGGAAAACTTATAGAACGGGTTTGGAAAAAGGACTTGGAAACCGAAGAAGAAGCCATTTCAAATTGTTTTTTGGACCTTTTGGGGGGAACAAAGGCTAAGAACTCGATTGCAAGCTAAGTTTGGTTTGGTGTCTTTTCTCCCACTCCTGTCTTTATATATCTAAGCAAGAGGAGACAAGAGGAATCTCATAGTAATTGAGAGGTACCGCGATTTCTTTTTTCTATTAAGCGCTTTCTTGCATGGTTCCATGCCGTGTTTTCAGATTGTCTTCTCCTATCAAACTTGGCAACTCAGTAGGATGAATGGTCATATTCTTGAATAAAAACTCAAGGTTATGTATGTTGGATGTCCGGCATGATCCAATTTCAGCGCTGCACACGAGTGGAAATATATCACCAATACTTCTTAATTGTTTTGTTGAACTGCGCGCTTGTTCCTACCAGCTTCACATCATATTATAATATAACAATCTGATCCCTATTGGAAAGAAACATGTAGTTTCATAATCTGACCAACTGTCAAATTTAATAAGCATTCTAGACTGTGTTTTAATATTTGTTTAAAAGCTTGATAGATTACAAGCATCCTTTCCTCTTGTTATATTTACTTAATTATTCAAGTTTTTAGTTCATCAACGTGTGGTAATGCTGCATTAGAGAAAAGAAAGGCCAAGATAGTACTCGAACATGTACATACAATATGATTATCCGTATTTACTCTGTTTCCTATAACTCCTAGATAGACATGTCACTATACTATGGTCTGTAATAGTGGAATTAGTAAGCAAGAAAAATATGTCACTATGGTGCATGTATATCTATGTAAGGAGCCAAAGGAGCGTGTACACTAAACTATAGTGGCGGCAAATAACTCCTACCTTGTACACAGACTCGGACTGGTGTCTTGGGGCTGCTACGTTGTATGCAGCAAAGAATTGAATCACTAGCAGTGCCTCTAAATATCGACATGTGCTCCCCTATTTTGGCATACAAGACTTTTGCCGCCACTAAACAAGATCAAGGCAGCTTTAGATATTGTGAGCCTCTCTGATAATGCTCATAGAATGAATCAGCAATATAATGAGATCTGGGGATTCAGTTATTGCAGAAGATATAGCTCTCGAGTTTTTAAGGGAGAATGAATACCTTTACTAAAGAACCTGAATCCAACCAAAGGGTTTTTTCCTGTTTTTCCTCAGCTCTTGCTAGCTAACATGTCAGCTTCCAATCTGTTTCCTTTTATTTAACTCATAATTATGTGCTGAACTTGTTGCGGAAATTTAAGCTTAAAAAATTCCTGAAGATGAGGCTACACACTGATGGCTCTGACAACATGTCTTCAGGGGGAAAACTCATTGATGTTTCTTTCTTGGCAATTTGATTTTTTAATAAAACGCACGAACGGTTTTGAATTAGTGATTGATTATACTATTATGAAATGATCGAATGACTAGCATTTTCAAGTCCTGTAAGGTCATCTCTGTGCACATGTTATTTACTATGAATAATTTGACAGCATAATCCTGTGATGCAGGCAGATGCTTCTGTTTGTTGGTTGAATAAGTCCATGACATACTGATATGTATAGACCTGGCAAAAGCAACAACATCCGAATCTCCTAACTCAAACCTAAATTATTACATCCAAAACCGCATGACCTGATTTGGATTAAGCCAAAAAAATATGAGGGATTTTTCATAACAAGGTAATTATCATGATAGTGTTGAAACTGAGTAAAAAAACAGCCATTGATACAATCATACAATTAATTACAATACATAACTTCAAAAAGAAAAAACTCAAAAAGTAATTACAATATACATCTTGACGGACCAAAAACACGAAAATGAGAAGAACATTGAGACTAACTTACTAATCTATACATATATGACATTTCTTCTAGAGGTGATCATGGACCAAATCAGGTCACGATAAAAAAAGAAGCCCATTTAGGCTTGACCTATTTGGCCAAGCACTACTTTGGGTTCAAAAGTCAAAAAGACATCAATACTGTAAAAATCGGGTTTGATTGGATCGTGCCTCAGGCAAAAATAGTCTGAAATATCATTTCAGGCCAAAAAATGTTCCCAAAACTGGGAAAAATTACCCGAGGCGTGATTTTCAAACCGGAAAAAGGCTGCCCAAACCCGGACAAAATCGAGGCTGGCCAGGCAGGGTACTGATTTCTATTCAGAGATTTTACTGTAAACTTCTCTGGTTTTTCGTTTTTTTTGGGGTGGTTTTTGATGATTTTCCAGCTTTCAATAGTAGCTGAGATTTAGGAGGGTTGCCCTGGTCTTCACCAGACACCTGAACAAGCCTTCTAACACTTCATCCAAATCCTGAATTGTTGAGTCTAACTTGACAAACTTTCCTCTCAAATTCTCAGCTTGCACTACATTGAGACAGCTCCTCTTCTTCTGAGCATTGATCAAAGAACTCAAAGTCGAATCGATATCTTCAAATTCATTTTTTGACACCTCTTCTTCCTTGTTAAATGACTCATTTTGGTACCTAATCAGCTTGCACATAACAACAGACAAACTAGCACGTCTCTTATGAGATAGCGCCTTTGACCCTGAAATTGCTTCTAGTAAAGACTCGAAAATCTCAGCTGTTGCTCCCTCAACTTCTCTCAAAACATCTACCATTGCAACATTCTTATGATCTTTTTGAAAGGTAGTTTTTTTCTTCATCATACCCTTAACTTCCTTTGAGCATCTCTTTATCATCATCTTAGTCTTCTTCCTCATATTCACATACCTAACCATTTCCTCGCCGATGCTTAACTCTGCATTGGATCTTCTTCTAAGAGAAGATTGTATTTCTTGCATATGCTCCTTCACTTGTGACAATGCATCCTTTGCAATGCCACACACATCCAAGAGCCTTAATGATCCATCGAGCAACTCATCGATGCATCCAGCATTCGAGTATTGCTTAAGTTTTTGTTGGTTTTGTGGGAGGAGAATCAAATCACCCAAACAATCATACACATCTTTAAGGATGTTAAGTTTGTGGCCTAGTGAAGATAATTGAGACACCGAGGTAGAAACCACCTCGAAAGACCTTAGACTAGCTAGATGTTCGTCGATTTGGGGGACTAGTGGGTGAGGTCTCGATGGCAAACTAATCGAACGAATAGGCTGATTTGAGGGAGAGTTAGCCATCTTTTTACAATGAACTCTTTCAAGTTTCGAACATATATATATGGGGTGATTATCATGGAAGTTTTTTGGCTTGTAAAATGTGTAGATTAGATGAAGTAAACAAGACAAAAAGAATCCCTTCTTTTTGTAATACTCTGATTTAGGTAACATGATTTTAATGCTAACATCAGCTTATTTCATGGCATGTCTTTCTCCTAGACTCTTAGCTTTACTTGGTTACCAAGGTCCAAATTAGCTGTCAAGCTTTGCTGCAGCGACAATTTTGTCTCCCAATTCATGTTAAAGTTACAGCAACTCCTATGTTTTACCCCGTATTCTCAAATCAATCACTTCTCAAAAGGCACGGTGAAATTAATCTGTACCTGATTACCTTTCCCAAAACAAAAGTTTAATTTTTATTTTTCCATTATAAACTAGTAGTTGACAAAAATGACAATAAACACGAATCCAAATGACGTGTTTGTCTCCTCTACTTCTAAAACCGACTTATCAAGGTTTCCGCACATATAATTATCTAATTTATGGTACATATGTATACAGCTATGTCGGCTACTCCACCCCAGGTCGATGGATTACTCATTCAGAAGGGTGTGTCTTCATCAGAATCATCACATGATTTTGCTGAGCTTTATTATATCATGATCCATAAAATGTGCAAGTGCACGAGTGGGGAACATATGTTCATGTAACTGTGATTTTCTCTAACTTTTATGTAATTTCTGGTTGATTTTACGAGGAAAACATTATTAGCTTATTTCTGAAGCTACTACAGGCTGACTAGGAGTAATATTTGGCAAAATGGCAACACATACCATCAGATATGGTAGCACCACAATACCACATGCTTTTTTCCTGAAGTTCAAGGGACAAATACTGCTCATAGCAAATAGAAAACATAAGCAATTTATCTATTGCATAAGTGTTACATAAGTCATACTAATAAGGTTTGGGTCGCTAAATTGAGGTTGTGGATAGATAACATGTTCTCATGTGGGTAAGAGAATGAAGTTTATAGGCAGTGCTCTAAACTGAGATAAAGTTATTGAGAGAAATTCAAACTCGACACCACATGAGCATAAGATGTGTTTTAATACCCATTTTATAATATGCTCTCTTTTTTTCTTTGTCATATTATTAGTATAGCCGAAATCCAACATAACCGAAATCTATGCTTGTAGTAAAACTATTGCCTTTTAAATTACACTCGATATATTGTTTACTAGTTTTGGTAAAATGGCTATAATTAGTTACAGAGTAACTTTGACTCAAAGCTATATGTGTTATTAGTATAGCAAAATTAATGTTTGGTATTTATTTTCTTTTTTGTATGTTCCTTCAACTGGATCAAGCCATATGTCCAAAAAAAATAAAAAAATGATAATAATAATAATAAAATAATAAATAAAAACAAAACAAATGGATCAAGCAAAAACTATCAGCAAGTCTATGTTTTCTCCTCATATCCCCTTTCATAATACAGTCTTGTGGTAAATTGGCCATATATTTTACTATTTTATTCATGGCACTGAAAACTTTGAATTGGCCAGGGACCCACCCAGTTTAGCCCATATCGAATTATCAATTGCTTCATGGGACATCATCAAATCGACAAATCCAACCCAGCCCAGCCCAACCCAATGGCCACCTCTTATTCTTAACTTGGTGAAACCATAGACGGGAAATTCAACAATGGTAACACCTTAAGGTCTTTAACAGGACTCAGGAAGTTGATTAGAAGCTAAAAGTTGATAATGATAGACATGGAAAGCAATTTTCGCACACCAACAAGGCGACAAGTTTTTCCGGTTTATAAATTGACAATAATTCTCTTTATGTTCAAACAAGTTGCCTGTACAAAATATATGTAAAGAAGAAATGCTAATTTCATTCCTCTATTCAAGACTTGCTATAATAGTTGTCACATTTGGCACGTCAAATTGATCAAAATGAACGGTGAAAAAATAATTTGCAACTTTGTTTGCAAATTGCATTTTCATTTTTACTTTTCCCCCTCTTTTTCTCAATCTCTTACAGCCCCCCAATAACTTACAATGACCACACAATCATACAATCGAAAGTATAACATGATGCAATTTTTGCATCAATAAGAATCTTCTGTTTCCATCTCAGATTCTACAGACACTCGGGTTCAGAGAAAAGTCAATCTACCCTTTTTTGGATGATCAACCTCTTCCACCTTTCTGCCTCTTTTCTTCAAGTCCAGATGCTTCGCTCAGCATGTCAAGAGCATCCTTCTGCATGTCTAGTTTAGCAAGGGCAACTGACTGCATATAGAAGGCTGTTGGCCAATCAGGGTGCACACACTGCGCTTGCATTGCATCTCTTAGGGCTGCATCTGCTTGGTCATTCATGAGGTAGCACAAGCTTCTCCTTGCATACACAGTTGGCGAAACCATAGTCCCCACATCGATAAACTGTCCCAAAGGAGACCCCGAACAGAAGGGGAAAAAAAGGATAGATTCATCAAAACCCCAAAATTTACTAGCTTTCGCCAATGAAAGGATGAATTCAATGTGAAGGCCAATTACTGACTTTCAGTCCAACAGGAAACAGTCATAGTTTCCTTTATCTCTCCCCTTCTGAGTTTTTTTTATTTATTTTTTTAACAGACAGTTGCAACCAAAATAAGTATTCTTGAAAGTCTTAAATTTAGGACAGTATGTCGAAGAGATAATTTACACTAACATAAACTTTAAGATGAGATGCGTTTCAGGAAAGATAATTACTTAGTTCGTCCTACGTTTAGGTCAATAATCCAGAAAACTTCATGGTTTAAAGAGCATGAAGATACCTGAGAGTAACAGTCAATGGCTGTTTTGAAGTCTTTTTCCTTAAAAGCATGATCTCCACGCTTTCTCGCTTCCAACATATCTCTCATTTGCTGTGTCCATTCTTGAAAAGACAGCTGAACCAAAAGAAAATTAGGTAAAGGGGAAAAAAACACACACACACACAATTTAAATATTAATATATATAGTTCAAGTACCTCATTCGTTCCCTCATCATCTCTGTAGTGTGTCATAAACAATATTTGATGGATTGCTGTGAGATCCTTCCGAGAGCATGCTTCACCCATCGCCGAAAGAGGCCGCTGTGGGGTAGAGGGTGCTTCTTCTTGCTGTGATATCCCAAGCATGACATGTGATGCAACCTGAATGTCAAGTATTACATTTACTAATGGCAGAAGCTCAAGATGAAGTATATGAAAAATGTACATTCTAATATGGCAGAGAAAGAGAGAAATCAAGTAGCCCCAATTTTTTTTACCAATGATGATAATGCTGCAAAAGAAATATACAGGACAAGCTCCAGTAAAAGAGAGATGTAGGTCCTTACTTCTGGATTTGTATTCAATGGGGCAAGTGTTGAAACAAGATCCTTGGTGTTTGGTCTCTCCCGAGGTTCATATTGCAAACATTTAGATGCCAAATCAACAACTACAGTGGCTTCTTCAGTGGAAAATTTTCCCTCCAAATGGGAATCCATCAATAGGATTATATTTTTGCCACGTATCATGTCGAGGGCCTAAATGAAATAGGCACATGAAGAAAGAACAACCACTTCAACCAAAAAAGAGTATGGAAAAATATATAACAAATGTATATACAGCCAGAAAAACAATAGTGTTGTTAAGCCAGATCACTTCATATCCAGAAGTAAATCCAGCTTTTATACACTAATATAGAAGTCCACAACTCCCCACGTCTATAATCAACTATCTTATTGATATATATTAATGCAGGCAATATCTATGAAATAAGCTGCAATTCCAGAATAAGAACTCATAAAAAAATGATTAAAAGCAGCATGCTTCCTAGAGTGATCAAAACTTCACCCATACTGAATCCATTTGTATATTATTGGATGTTGGCCGTGATTGCAAAACTCTTCATGTTAAGACAAGTTTCAAAAATATATGTTACATAAAGTTTGGGGGGGGGGGGGGGACAATAAAGGCACACGAGGTGATTATTTTCTGAGGGAGAATGCACTCTTGCAAAAGCTTGATGCAACAGCAAGTTTTGGTATTACACTATTGATAAATAAATTATGTTTAAGCCATTACCAATGGGATAAAAACTTGATCAATCATCTAGCAGTCATGTAAAATCAAGTGACCAAATTTACTTACATGACTTGGAGGTATGTGCTTTCCACTCAACAAGTCCAAAAGAATTGTACCAAAGCTGTAAATAACACTTTCAGGAGTAACTTTTCCTGAAATACAAAAAAAGGAAGTCAGAGGTAATGCATGCTAGAATGTCAGCCCAAAACTTACCACTTTGTTTTTTGAGGGGATGAGGGGAGAGGGTGTGAGATTGGCAGTTTTGCTCAATACAGCTTGATGAAGTTTGAAGACTAATCATTTTGTAATAGTACTAATGTACAATGCAAGCACATTACTGCATTTTATATTTCGGCTCTAGTGCACAAAGTTCTTGCTACTTAGGCATGCCAGCATTTCAACTAACCATGAGTAATGATGTCACAATTGGCACACAAAGCTGTAAATGGACCAAGGTAAGAAGACATGTACAAGTTTTATGTAGGGCTTAAGCCCAAATCCACAACAAAGGTATGATCTAGAAGCAGAAGGTTGCATGCTGAGGCGTGTAGCCCAGCATGATCACTCAAAAGCAGCAGCAATTTCTTTGGTTGAGGCAGAAAGTAGCAGGCCAAGCCTGACGACAGGACCCTGCCCTGCAAATTTGTGGTGTGTAGTGTTTTAAGTGTATCATCACTTCAGGAAGCCTACTTATGATGTTGAATTCATCTCAATTTTCAAGTATATTAAGGATAAATTATAATACACTGTCCTAATTATACCAGTGGTATGGTAGGATGTATTACCAAAGTGCTCTGAGCCTTCTAATCAAATGAGATATGTGATCTCTAGATATAGGTTCTGGGGGAAGGTTTATTTACAGGGGTGGTGTGACTGAGTATCCTCATCAATTAATCAGCTAGTTTTTGGTCCCCTGGATTGTTAAATGGACATTATAATGCATGAAATTGATGAATGTCTCTTTTTCAATTATTTTCTTCCTTATGTGGTTATTATTATATTTTATTATGAATAGGAGAACATATAAGATTACATAGCTCAACAGTTAGGTTATTTATGTTAAAATCTGAGGGGAAGGTGGGGGTTAAAGAGGCATGTCTGCATGTGGCAGGTGGACTGACTTGAGAACACTTCTAATATATTAAGGGGGTGTTTGGTGTGAATATTGGAAATAGAGTGGAACGGAAACAAATAAGAGGGAGGAAAGGAATCATTTAACTCTTGCCTTTTCATTTGTTTGGTTTAACCATGGAAAGGAATCACTTAAACTTAACTCCCTTTCTTTTTGTTTGAGAAGGGTAAGGATAATTGTTACCAGTGGCGGATCTTGGGCCAAAAAGTTAAGGGGGCCAAGGTTTGATCCCTCAACCTTTTGCACAAAGATACAATAGTTAACCACTATGCCACAACATTTTATTTGTAGTTATTAGACATCATATTACTCATAATCAACAACTCAAATATGCTTAAGGGGGGCCGGGCCCTTACCCGCCCTAACCAAGATCCGCCCCTGATTGTTACCTTAGATTTTAGAGAGGTAACCAATAGGTGGAAACCATTACCCCTAGGTAATGTTAATTGTTACCCAAACCTTCTAACCAAACACTTGGTAACGGTAATGGTTTGATTGAATCCGTTTCCAACCCAAAAAACATGCTGTAAATAGATAAAGAGTACTTCAATTTCCCCCAAAATATTGTGTATTACTCCTACGGAGTATAATTTGCTATACTATTTTCTTGTATTGTAATGAAAATTCATGATATTTTCCATATTAAAAAATAAAGCTATAAAGAAGCATTGCACAAAGCCACAAACTGCCTATGGATTCATGGCAGCTCCCAGCCATAATTTGATCTAGCCAGCTTAAACGGGGTGAAGTCTTGAGACTATCTTTTCTAAAATAGCTTATCCAAGATTGGACATCTGTCGATATGAGATACAAATGCCTAAAAGCTGTCTTCAGCTAACATATCTAAATCATTCTATAGCCTAGCAGAACTAGGAAAAGATTCATGTATCCCCATGCCTTAACCTTATTGACCCTTAACCCTTTCCAAGCTGATTAACAATTATGAGCTTTTCACCACTTCTACTCATGTCAAATAGTCATAACTATAGATGCATTTACAAACTCTGTTCACCAGAGAAAGAGACATCCAAAGCAGCCACAGGACAAGTCCAGATGTAAAAATGTTCATACCCCCAGTTATATTCTAATAACACATATCAGTTTCTTCTGTAGATGAAATGAACAACTTGACATTATAAGCATAAGATATACGAAGTATACCATGTACTATAACTACAAGACAGTAATAAATATACAAGGAAGTGTCAGGACTACTCAAACAACTTTGTGATGGTTGAGAATTTTTTTTTATGGAATAAGTAGTCTAAGCAGAACTGAGAAGTGATTTACCATTTCTAAGATACTCTGGAGGAGTGTAGGCAAGATTGGTGCTGTAACTTTTTCCATCCCTACTGTTTTTCATCAATCCAAAACATGAAAGTCTAGGATCACCATTCTACAACAGCCACCATAAAATCACAAAATCAAGTAGATGTGTGGAACTTAGAAAATGACCAACATATTTGCATAAAAAAGGAAGAGAAATCAAAGTTTTTTGGATTTCAATGATCCTACCTCATCAAAGAGAACCCTATAAGCATTTAGATCATGGTACAATGGACGGCCTTCAGAACTGCAGTAATCTAAGGCTTCAGCAACATTGAGAGCTACTCTCAGTCGCATTGCCCACTCAATTGTCTGGTTTTCCCCTGCGGAACAAAAAAAAAGGCATAAGATAAAACTAACAGAAATGTAAGCAAAGTTGATCATCAATTACGAATTATAAACGCAACAAACTAATAACGCAGCAAGAACAGGAACCTATACCTAAATGACAGTAAAAACCAACCTTTTTAGTCATACTTAACATTTGACACTCGAGAAGTTATAAATGATAATATGGTGTTTACACGAGCTTGAAAAATTCAAAGAAAAGCAATACCACGTTCAGCTCAATTTCCTCACTAGCAAGGCAATGTCTTACTCTAATCTTTGTAAGTAATCTAACACCAGTCAGGCAGTCACCGCTCACCAGCAATCACATTTATCAGTTGCCACATCAGAAATGAGATACCAATTTTACTTATTTCTCTAATTCAAGTCAAGAGGAGATTAATCATTAATAATTATGGCCCTTATCCATGCTTTACTTTGCAGCAGATAGTACAATCAATGTCCAATTATCCATAATATGATACATTTACTCTCACAATTCAAGAAAACATGATTGAGCAATATGAACTCCATCAGCAGACCAATCTGCTAACAACCCAAATCTTACTTATAGACCACAGACCAAAGTCATAAAGTTCAAATGAGCATTTGCTAATAAATATACGGCTCAAACCTTCTACACTCCGGACAACCAGAAACCCGATGTACAATCAATGCAGTATGGAAGCACAGCAATCAAGATATAATGTAGTTAGTAGTCTTAGTACACCCTCTAAAAAGTGGAGAACACTCAATAAATACTATGAGTGAGTGACAAACAAAGATGAAACAAACCATAGCATCATTTAATGAATTAACACCTATCACATGGAGTCAAGATAAAGCATAAATCCCATTCCTTACAACAATGCTTTGGACCACCAAGGGGCATCTGCCTTACCACAATAGAAACAAACATGGGCAAAAAAACATGTTTGCCCATAAAAATCAGGTACAACATTTAAGTCATTCAAAGACCAATATTCTCTTCTGCATAAGACTTATCCCACATAAAAAGATTTGCAAATCTAAATAGCATGATCAAATAGTTATCTATCTCCACATCAAAGTAGAGAACAGAAACCCTACACCGACATCCGGGGCCGGAAATCGGTTGGAAGGATAAGTTAGAAGCAACAAGCAGGAATGGGAGAACAAATTACAGTGGAACAAATGCTTGGCAAGAGTATCATTAGGCATGAACTCAGCAACCAGCAACCTCTCATCACCATCACAGCAATATCCAATCAAATTTGCAAGCCTTTGGTGTCTTAATTTACCAACTCCCCAAGCCTCCTCCTACAATTATAACAATCACAAAATAAACAATATATCAAACACTAGGCCACCAAAAAAAAAGACAAAAATACCTAAAAGCCTTAAAAAATGCCCAGATAAAACTTTTTCCCAAAAATGTATCACAATTTTATGCTAAATAAAAAGCATAAAAGCAAGCAAAAAGGAAACAAAAGAAAATGCATTGATCCCTTAAAAACAACATAACTTACAAAAACTCAACTTCATTTTGCCAAAAACACAAAAGAAACAATGTATCACCAATTTTAACAGCAAAATTACCAAACACCCTGAAATCATTTTGCCCAAATAAACAATGTATCAACAATTTAATCAACAAATTCATGAATAAAAACAAACCCAGATAAGATTATGCCCAAATAAACCCAATAAAACAATGTATCCCAAAAAAGATATAAACTTTATGCAAAACCCATATTTATAATCAAAATAAAAACGGACCGCAAATTGTTTAGGATCAGGCCAAGCTAATTTGGTAAACTTCTTAACAGCAATCCAGTGTTGATTCTTGAGACGGCCTTTATAAACAAGATTAGGCGCTTTTTCACCACTTTCTGACACTATATTTTCTGTACTAAAATTATTTGTTGCTGTTTTTAAGTCAGCAAACGAGAACTCAGCAAAGGCAGGAACTCCACTACCACCTCCTCCACCAACAACAACCCCACCTCCGCCCCCGGCGCCGCCGTCAACTCCACCGACGTCAGCCGTAGACGGCGTTTGCTGGTGGTGAAAAGGCGGGTTAGAATTTCTGTTAAAGGGGTGTTTAACTTCAGAGGATTGACAGCACCCCATGAAGAAATTAATTAATGGGTGTTGCTAAATTTTCTTCCTTTATTAAAAAAATTGGAAATTTTTATATTTTTTGAGGTGATTGTCAGAGGAAAAGCATTTGAGTAGGCTGGCAGCTTTGAGCAAGCTCAATCAGTGAGAGAAAAAGAGGAGAGAGAAAGTAAAATTATGGAGTTTGTCTTTCCAATTCAGCCCAACCGTGTGCATATTCACAAAGGCACGAGAGAGGGAGGAGAGAGAAAGAGAAAAGTGAGGAAAAATGTGAATGGAAAGTGGGAAAATAGGAATTGGTTGTAAGATTCTTGTTTTATAAGTCTAGTGGGTGTTTAATTAATTTTTGTTGTAAGATCTTTTATACAAGTATTTTGTGGAATAATTGGTGTATTTGATTTGATTACAAGTGTAAAGAGTTGATATTATAAAGTTTGTTATGTTGTTTGTACTTGAGTACTTGAAATATATTGGCAAGTTCATTTTACTCACTATGGTTGTTGGCCAGGGTGTGTATTGGTTGGTGCATCAATCTTTGGTCCTCGGTGTAATATGCCGAGTCTTATGACTTGGCTCTGTGAGTTTGCAAGCGCGTATAAAATTACAGCATTATATAATTTATATGGTTATATTCATGTTTAGAGGTGCCTACTACTTATCGAATATATATTTAACTTGTGTTACTTCAGATTAGATCACTATAATTTTATTAGAATAAAGATTTTAGTATGGGTTTTTGACTTTTTATGGCCAAGAAATTTTTTGATATATTTTCAATTTTTCAGTGCTGTGGGTTGGGTTTTGTAACCAATTATATATAAATTTCCTAGGGATCAATGTTAAAAACTCTATACAATTACTTATGATCCACATAGAATAATCTTGTCAAGTAAAATCATTAAAGCATATGGAGTAGTTTTTTTTGTTTTTTTTAAATACTTTTATGAAAATTAGATAGTTGATTGATCGGGAGGAAATTAGCTTTGTAAATAAGCTGACCATCATTCATGATCATTGGCAAGGCTTTCCTAGTCAAGGATCAAGGTATTAAGAAATCCATTAGAAAACCTTGTTGGTAGGAATGGAATTATGGAAATACATAGTATTATATTTGTCAAATTAGTTGACTACTTGACTTGCCAACTTGCCGTGTATAACAAGAACGGTAGTAAGAGACAAAAGGTTATTTTTTCGAATAGGAAGAGACAAAGTAGAATTTGCTCCCAGATTATCTCTAAAAAATTACTTCGTATAAACTAATTAAGCAAGTATATGTACCAAGCAAAGTTTGGCAGAAAAGTAAGGATTGAGTTTTTCAACCTTGAGGTTGGGAGTTGGGAGTTCATTTTTTATTAAGGACACTTTGATAATAGTTATTTGTTATTTCCCTTACCCTTTCTCCGTACTCTTAAAGTGTTTAGCCTACAACTCGATCGGATTGACCTGTGAGAGGTTACAATCCGATAGGACAACTCATCTTACCTACCTTAAAAACAAAATCAGCAATTACACATATGTATGAAATACGAAGTGTATAGGATTAGATCCTTTCATATATGAATAAACGTATGTTACTAATACAATTTATAAGAAGTACGAAGTATAAATTAAATGAATTTATTTACAAAGTATACTGTTATTAGTAAAAAAAAAAAAAAAAAATAAAGGGCAAAATAAAGGAAACAACGTGATACTCCGTAGATAGGTGATTTCAACAAGAGTCTTTGGGGTTTCCTATAAAAGTACAACACTTGTTTAAAAGATGTGATGAGTTTACCTTTGCCGTAGGTCAAGGTTGTTGCCATTTATTCGTATTGTGTCTTCATCCTTGATGCACTATGTTTTCATGCTCACTCATTCAGTTTTTACTTTTCTTCATCTTATATATTCATTTGTCATATCATTATTATTATTTTATTGATATTCTTCACTTTGTAATTTCCTAGTCGAATGTGTTCTTGGAAATAAATCCGAGTTTCATCAAACGCAATACATTTCAAAATTATGCTAATCTAAATTTAGAATTGAAAAAATAAAATAAAAAATAAAAAAAGAATTATAAGAAACTGAAGTTTCTAGTTTACATTGGGTTCAAGATAATAAAATCATACAGTGTTTGGCTAACACAAAAAAGTATGATATTGTAATTAAAAGAAGAGACTACTCCGTATTATTATTTCCTTTCCATCAATAAACTAAAACTGGTGTTTAAAGTTTATTTCTTCTTCAAAAAGTTTATAGTAAACATAGCTTTTTAGCCATATGAGTCATGAGTATAGAATATTTGAGGGTGAAGAACAAATTAAAGAGTTGGTCCGTACAATAAAAATGTTGTATTCGAAGGTATCACAACATATGAATACGTGTCACAATTTATACAACCATGAAAATAGTGGTACCTTGATCAATATACAAGTCCCTCCTTTTTTTTTTCTTTTTTTTTTTTTTTTTTTTGTGCAAACGAGGGGCTAAGCCCCTGAAAATATATACAAGTCCCTCCTTAAAAGTGGGTGATCCAAAGCAATTAAGTCAAATGATTTTATAATTAAAGATTATTTATTAATTTAATGAATTAATATAATGAGGTTACCTTTAATAATATTGCTGCGCATAATTAAATCTAGTACTTCGTATTAGCAAATGAAAGTGGACAGCTAATATAGTTTTTACCTGTTAATTATCTTCCGTGATCATCATTGGATTCTCTAGTTTTTGTAGCTATAGCTAAGCTAAGCTAGCTAGGGTACACTTGTACATTATTACACTCAAAATAAAGAGCAAGAACATATTCTCCAATCTCCATTATGGATTTTTTATTGGCTTAAATTATAAATTCACTATTAACCTATATATCTTGATTATTATGATGTTGTATTTCCTATTCGCGTAAATAGTGTCTTTTAATCGTTAGGACCATTTAATCACTATAAATAATTTTAAATTCGGCCAATAGTTATAATGTAAAAATAGTAATTTTATTTATTGTCATTTTTATAAAGCATGACTTACTAAACTTATTATAAGGGTTTTTATTAAAAGCATCCGATATTTTTTCCTTCCCCTATACATACAATATGAATATATGATTGCCTTTTTGAAGAAGATTTAGCTAGAATAATCCCCCTTTAATAGACTAATAGTTAGACAAGAAGTTTTTTTTTGGTTCATATAAGCCATTTAGGGCGGGGATGAGAATCAATCCCAAAATCACCTGAAATCGGAAGAAAAGCTTTTACCGACTGAGCTATCCTCACTCTTAGTTAGACAAGAAGTTAATTTGAGTAGAACAAAAGGCAAAAGTGACAATAATCAATGATGGTAAAAAAGAGAAAGTAAAGCATGACAAGTAATTTTTATTGAAATATCCTTTTATGTCAAACGAGTGTAACTTGAGATTGATTGAGTTAAAAAGATTTGGAGTACCCTTTTTAAGAGAGTATTCATACAGCATTATCTCAAATGGCTAAATTCAAACATTATGGAGTAATTGACAAATGTTAGTAGGTTAGTGAATGATTGTTGCCTTGAAAGCGAAGCATGTCATTCGTTGGATATGATACGGTTTTTGCCATATCAACATTGTGTTGGGATTCTGTAGTTCGATAATTAAGATTCATTAAAATTAACATTACCAAGCTAAGTGGCGAGAGCGCTTATGATACTACTCACATTTATTCATGGTAAGTCGAGATAGGTGGTGTTGTTACAATTTGTTAACATACATGAATAATTGAGCATGTGTTACATTATAACTCATAAGTCATTTTCGATTACTTACGCTGTGATATTAATGTCAACAAAATACTTGTATATGTCCGATGCTTAAACTCATCCCTAATTTAGATGTGCTTTTTAATTGACAAAAATTAGTAAGAAGTTGTCGATTTGAGAATAGGTTAGTCTTCCAACACAACAACAAAGCAAAAATTGACATCCTCGATTATATGAGATGGCTAATGGACCACCATTTTGTACTTTTTGTACAATATTGTTTAAGAATTTTTGCTTTGGACCATCTTAATAGTGAATTACTCCAAATTCTATCTTTTTTTCTAATGAAAGATGTAATAATTAAGATTTAAGACGATGGATTTTTGTTTGTCAACCCACTTTTTTCTTTCAACTAGGCTAATTATTTCTTTGGTAGGAACATGAGATGTTATATTTCTATACACCACACCTTAATGGGTACTAAAGATTCAATAATCACCCATTTATTTAATTTTTTCAATGGGATAATGATAATCGTTGCCTGGTGATGGGATGGATGCCGTAACGTTTTTGACTTCATTTTGCATATATGCTTTCAAAGATACTTAGTACTCCTAGTACATACTTTCTCTGTTTTTATACTCCGTAATTACATAACTATATACTTCCTTCAGGGTTTTCTTTAATTTGTTAAAATTTTTGGCACTATCATCATTTTATTCATTCAATATACAAATAACACTATCATGTGGAATATTACTAAATTAGTCTCGATGCATTTTTTTTTTTGTTTGACGGGCTCAATACATATTTCAAAATATCAATTTTCAATCAATAATTTTAATAATAGATAACCGCAGATTTCAATGTCTAAATTTATGCATTGAGATAGCAAAAACCAAAAGAAGTATTGCTACGTTATATAATGATGGAGAAAGTATGTGTTATACTTCCTCCGTTTCTTTTTAGTTGACACGTTTCTTTAGGCACGTTTGCCAATGCACAACTTTAACCATTAATATCTTTAATTACCGATAAACAAAAGTTATAAAAGGTTGATATTTTGAAAATATATATCGTGACGAATCTAACAAAATCTCACATGATTATATTTTTCATTATGTATAAAGCACAAAACACGGCCAAAGGGGAGTGAGTGAATAGTGCTAAAGTCAAAATGTGTCAACTAAAAAAACGGAGATAGTACTTCGTAAGTGATTGCAATTTTCATAGGTTAATACTTACGAGGGATGGTAAAAATCAATGCCTTGTGCAACTAAGGTGGGTATTAGGATTTTTTTTTTTTTTTTGGGGGGGGGGGGAGGCATAAGAACTAATTATTTAGACACTGATATCAGATTTTGAATAACACCCTTTAAAACTTTAACTAACTAAACTAGTTAATCATCCACTTAGTATTAGGATATCGAACTGTCCTAGATGGTGCTTGGATTTGAAATCTTGAATAGGACTGTGTTAGGCTCATTATTGAGCACAAAAAGATACCTTTTTTATTGGGTTTTTTTTTCATACAATGTGCACCATCTTGAAACATTGGGCCGAAGTATGAAACCATGGAAAGGATTTGCGTATTTCGGCTTTATTTCGGCTTTCTTGCGTCTTCCATTTGTCTTTGAGTGAGAAATAACCTCTTGATTATGAAAGTTCAGTCGTTTAGCTCTTTATTCTATGGACAATTTGTCATCTAATCTTATCATTATCACATCATTCACATGTCTATATAATCTAATTTTCTTTATGTTATTTAAATATTAGATTAATTATTACCATTTGTCTTATTGAAATATGGATCAAAAATATGAAACATACAATGACATTGTTTCATACAAAAACATATGATGATAATTTTTAGAAGATAGAAAGATATTAAGCTGCTATAACAAATGAAAAAGTAGGAGAGACACAAATTTATTAGTCATGTTGTGTATTTAGACCACTAACAAACTTTAATCCTGGTAAAAAAAACATAATCACCTTAACATATATTCCGTACATAATATTTCCTTGCAATTTTCAAAGATAGGTATTCTTTCTCGGACACATCAATATATTATTCTCAAATGCTTTCAAAATGAGCAACATTAGTTGTTAGTCAATCGTGAGTTCAGAAATAGACTACTTCCTCCGTTTCATAATAATCGTAACGCTTTAATTGGCACACATGTCGATGCACAACTTTGACCATTAATATTTGTAATTATATATTATTAAGAAGTATAAAAGCATGGTCTAATGAAAATATACATAAAAACTAATCCAAGATTATATTACATGGCAATATATACTTTTAATAAATTGATAAAATAAAAAATAGCCAAAGTAAACATATAAATAATGTAAAAATTAAAATGTTGCAATTATTACGAAATAGAGGGAGTAAAAGCTAATATTGGTCAAAACATATCATTACACAAAATGTTAATCACATGATATACCAAAAGTTCTACTCAAGTAAAGAAGGGAGTTTTCATAAGAAATTTTTTTTTTTTTTTGACTCATTGTTAGGGCGCTTGGCTTGGCATGTGGGAATGAGAATTTGGGGAATTATGGATGTGAATTTGTTGTTGGAAAATTAATGAAAAGGGTGAAACGGGATAATACATTGACCAAAATCATCACTTAATAATGATTGGTATGCCGTATGCGTGAGTGTATGTCTAGTTGACTGCCATAACATGCACAAAGACACCAGTTTCTCCCATTTTTTTTGAAGTCTTTAAAGAGTTCCAATTTCTTGCAGGTTGTCCAAATGCTGGTAAAACTAGAATGGCTACAAAAAATGAACACAAGCTGCATAATAATAATCAATTCAAGGGAACCAAAACCGCTTTATTATGAATAACAACAACAAATTTCAATCACTAGTTCCAGAAGAACTTCCTATCGGTGTATGTAATAAATAGGCCTCAATGTCAGTCTCCAAGATTCTGTACAACTAAATAACTCTTACACCTGATCCCTAAGATTTTCTATACACGGTACATCTCTAAATTCTGGGCACTTACAAAGACAAGACTTGCGTCCCCCCAACCCAGAAAGTCCTAAACTATAGCTCCTATCATTACAAAATTCAAATAATTACGATTTACCTGCTTAGGCAATGGCTATCCAACTCCTCACCAAAGCCAAAGCTCTTGCTTTAATTTCAGGGTGTTGCTGCACAAGACACCGAGGAACAGCATACTGCAGATTCAACAAGCAAGTATTGAGAATTTTAGATCAACGCGATTCTACTGCAATGTCAACTATGAAACATTTCCATGTTCTCGTAACACCTCTCCAGTGCGTTGAAGGAGCTCCTCGTAAACTTTCACGGAATCTGTTGTAAACCTATCCAAGGCTTCAAATACATGTCGTAGACCAGCCTGTAAACTAGTCTTGCTGCTGGTATCACTCTGATAAACAACATTGCCAGATAAGGAGAGACCATCAGAGTCCCCAGAAGCTAGAACCATCTTCTTTTGCATTTTTATATCTTCTTTCTCCAAGTTCTTAACTTTCCTCTCCATATCTCTATTTGCTGTCATTCTCTGCCGTAGTTCACCTTTGTCCCGTTCTCTGAAGTGTAAAACTATCATGGCAAACACACGCATTGAATCAATCAAATTTTTCTCAGATGTCTCTGATATTCTTTCCAATGATTGATCCCACTGGTTGCATATAACAAAGATTGGAGGTGCCCCTGCCCTTCCAGGTGAGAAAGGAGCTATTCCATCAGCTGTTTCTTCGGGTTCATTCAAAATACATTTTAGAAGCCAAAGATTTAAGGCTCTGACATAACCCTTTTGCGCACCAATCCATTCAGTGAACCGGTATGTCCAATTTAGAAGGTCATGTTCAAGCTGCAAGGAAGCTTCCAGATGCGTGTCGGTGGGATTGCTAGGAAATGCAATTGCATCTAGACCCCTTGCCCCGTCAATCACCTCGCACTGACTATGATGGCATTCAAGCATGGCTTTCCACATTCTACTCAGGCTGAAGAAAGAATAAGAAAAAAGTCAAAGTTAGCCAGCAGGCCACAGTATTTCATAGGAAAGCAAAATATGAAGAATTACAAACTTTGCAGCAATTGATCGATACATGATAATGTTGAAAGTTTCTAAATTGAGAAAGGATTAAGCACATGATCAAGCAACCCAAATCACAGAAAAGACCTACCAACCCACAAATAGACTCAAGAATAGCTGCTACACAATGTGTCAATAAGCTTTCAGAAGAGAAGCTTCAACCCTCAACTAGGCACCAAGTACCAATATTTCAGTTAAATAATCCCTCAAATACAGATTTCATTACTAACTTAAAAGGATTACTTTAAAAAAAAAAAAAAATTCCAAGTATGAATTCTTCAAGGCTGAACTTGCTCAAAATATTACCTTAGCTTCAAGTCTCTGATACTATTTTCAACGACAACCCATCTCTACCCATGACACTATGTACAAACTACAAATGTCTAAGCCTGCATTCTAAATGTACAACAAGAGAAAATCATACCGACGCCAGTCATCATTAAATTTATGCTAGAAATGATTCTATGTCCATATTGTAGTCATATGTTCCCTTGCGGCAGCACTGGTGTTGAACTGAAGCAAGAGGTAACTCAGGTCATTCATTTACAGATCTCTCATAAAATTAGTGACAAGGAAAAATTCCAGAATGCCACGGCAACATATTGTTACGGCCAATGTGGATTGATGCTAATGAGCTAATCCATGAGAACGAGACTAAAATGGGACATGAGTGCATTTATCCTCAGAGCTATCTCTTACTGTACAACAGTACCTATGTTATGATTTTTATCTACATCCTCGAGAAAGCAACTAAAATACAGGGCCAACACGCTACCAGCACAAAATTTAATTATTTGTACCAGGTGCAATACTTTAACCTAGAGACTAGCTCAAGTATCAATCCAATAATCAGCATATCAAATTATAGGAGTGGAACACACAGTGAGAAAGTATGAGAACAAAATTAACAAAATTAAGCAGTGGATGGAAGAACTTATTGCATGTACCAATTCTCCATCCTCTCATGAAGAGATTTTTGACAAGAGAGAGGAGTATCGGTGCAAGAACATGCAATATTTTTTTGTGGTCTCGTCTGAAAGTAGAATATTAATAATGGCTTTCTTCCATTTTTTTCAATGATGCCTTCTCATAATAGTCTTAAAGCTGCAGTGAACTATCTTAATCGGTGTATAAACATAGACAATCAAACAAACAACAGAAAGAAAAACTTGATAAAAATCACTTACCCTAGAATTAACTCATTCAACTGAGGCCACAACTCTTCATCTCTGAGCTTATTTATTTTTACTGAGATCCTGTCAACGATTTGAATTGCAATTCTTATCTTTGTGGACAGACTCCTCACCACGCTTCTTGTTGATTCTATCTTGGTGGGTTCAGCACCTTTTTCGACCAAATGGTTTAATTTTGCCAATTTTCTATCATGTGAAACCCTCATTTTTTCTTCAGCCTGTACAGAGAACGCATGACTACATGAAGAATTGACCTTTGGGTACAGAGATGAACCAAACTATTCATCATCAATGAAAAAATACAACAGCAGATTCGGCAATCTGAAAGAATTACTAAAATTGAAAGGCAGCGTAAATCACACCCCCCACCCCCCCCCAACCCTCCCACAGTCCCACCCCCACCAAAACACCTAACCAATATATGAATCCAGATTGAAACATAAAAGCATAGAACATACAACTGAAAAATCTCCACTCAAAAAATTGCTTGACTCATAATGATAGGTCAGAGACCAAGAGATTCTACTCTAGCAACAACTATGTATAGTATCAGATATAAGTATTCAAACAGAATTACAAACACTAAACGCGTAGTTAAAATTTTGAAGCTCATGTACCACATAAGACCAGATAGATTTATCAGTCCGGAGAGCAATAGAGTCAGAAATACATTAAAGACCACAAAAAAGAGGTACAACAGCAAAGAAAGCAGATGTAATAAAATAGAACTTTTTCGGCAGCTTAATTGACTTCATCATGCATCAGCATTATTAGGAAATAAATTTGCACACAACAATTCGTCATGCATTGAATCAGGAAAAAAAATATGTGCTGCCAAAATTAAATTTTGTGCATTTCTTGACCAAGTATACTATAGTATAGGAAGGGACAGTCATAAAAAAAAAAAAAAAAAAAAAAAAAAAAACATTAATTTAGTAAGTGTGGAAGTCTACTTTGCAAACCAAACTCAGTACAAAATCACAATTGCTTGCCCAAATCAAACTCTCAACCCACCCATATTATCCAACTACATTTTCTTCACAATCTAACCATTTCATGATACCTAATTAACAACCACGTGGCAAAATTAGAATTGTAGCTACAGTCACAACACAAAGACATCCTTTACCATTACCCAAACAACCTTTTGCATTACAATTTACAATCAAATCTATCTAACAATCAAATTTAACAATTTTTTTTATAGAAAAGCCCCAAATTGGAAATAACAGATCCTGATTCTCGAAGAACCGTTAAGCATAACAACAAATAAAACACAACAGATCAACAGTACAGTACAATTTCCCATCAAAATCTTGAATGATTGTATTAATAAGCATAAACCAGGTCAAATATTAACTATTTGGTGAAAATGAAAGTGTATATACCTTGACTTCGTCAAAGAGTTTCTTCTCCCAAAGATACAATTTTTGCAAGGTAGCTGAAAGATTAGCTGATCGTAATTGCACAGCTTCATCAAGGTCTAGAGAAGCCTCGTCTTTCGATGAAGAGGGTAATGATGGAGTAATCACATTCAGCATCTTTGTAGAAACTGTTTCACAAACCACAAATGCCAATTAAAATGAATTAATAATCTTATATCCCCTGGTAAAAACCAAACAATTTAAGCAATTAAGAAACAATAATAACTCACAAATATAACAACTTGATGTAAAATGCAATCTCCTAACCTTGGTAAGCTGCATTCTTTCTTTGATACCGGAGTTTACCAACCTCCAGCACCTTAGCAATCTCACCCCCAGAAGTGGCAGCCCTCTCAAATTGCACCTGAATTTCCCTCACAACTTCAAAAACATTCTTAAATCCTGGCCTTCCACCGCCTTTACCTTGCTGTTCTGACTTCCCCTCCTCACCAACCACCTTCTTTTCCACCATATGAACCTCATACTCCACCGGGGTACTCTCAGGCGACGACGCGCTAGGCCTTGCTCTATACAAACCACCATCACCCTCACTCACCCCAACAACCTCCTCAACCTCAGCTCGTTTCGAATCACCCTTCCCCTCACCCACCCCACCACCACCACTCACACTACCACTACCCCCAGCATTATTACTATCATCAACAAATTTCTGATGCCCATGAACTTCCTTCACAACCTCATGCTGATTATCCTCATCCTCCAAATCAGGAATACCCTCTTCTTCCCTCACCTCCCTAGAATCCCTACTAGGGGTATAAGATGTATAATGATTATCAATACTCTCAAACAAATTCATAAAATCCCAAGCCGACGTCGCAGGCGGCGGTGGCGGAGGTGGTGGTGGAGCCTGCTTTGTTTGCCCCATCGGCGGCGGCGGCCCACCATTCCAACCACCATATCCACCACCACCTCTTGGTGGTTGTGGTGGGGCCTGATTCCCAAAATAACCACCATAATCCATATACCCATTACTATTACTATTAATATTACCATTACTATTATTATAATTATTATTAATACTATTATTATAATTATTACCATAACCACCTCCACCACCAAAATAATCATAATAATTACTTGAAGAAGAAGAAGACGGATCACCATACTGTACTGTCTCAGTCTGATAACTTACCGGCCTCTGTTCATACGATACAGACGGCGTTACATGCTTCTTCATATAATTCATCTGCATATTATACCCATTTCCTCCATTTGTATACATATACGGATTAAACCCACTTCCCGGAATATACCCACCAGCTCCCGGAATATACCCTCCACCTCCCGGAATATACCCTCCGCCGCCGCCGGCATCAGCTTCCGGAGTTCCGTCAATCAAAATAGAATTTCGAGGAGGGGAATCATGGAGATGGTGGTGAAGAGAACCAGACCCAGAATCATCGTCGTCGTCATCATCGGAATCAGTGTGAAAATGAAGGTGGGACCCAGAATTAGAGTGAGAGAGATGACCGGAATCAATAGCAGGAGCAGCAGACGTTGGGGGTAAATCGTCGGCGGCGAGTTTCCGTTGAGGAGGGAGGTCAAGGACCGGCGACGGCGGAGGAATTCCGGCGGAAGAATCGAAAAAGCGGTGAAGAGAATCGCCGACAGATTGAAGGGAGTGGATGTACGCCACGTGTGATTCAGCAAATGCGTACCGTTGATGTAACGCCTGAGAAAGGAAGTCTACTCTTTCCCGGCAAAGTATTACCGCCGGGAGGTCGTCGAGCTTGGAGCTCGCACACCCCATTAAAGTATTTTTTTTTCAATTTTAATTTTATTTGGGATTAAATTAGTAATAAAAAAAATTGGAAAATGGGGGAAAATGAAGATTTGGGGGGAGTTAAAAAAGGGAGATCTGAGGAGAGAGAAACATAATTAGGGTTTTCAGAGAAACAATGAGGAGAGAGAAAGAAGAAAGAAGAAGGAGGAGAGAGAAAATGAAAAGAAAGAGAGAATCTTTGACAGCAGAGACAGTGTCGTCGGGATATAGCAGAAGGCTGCTACACAGAGTAGAGCATTATCGTCGATGAAAATTGGGGGATTTGGTAATAACAATATCCTTTTTTTATTATTATTATTATTATTATTTATAAATATACGTAATTTTTTTTTATTTTTTAGAGTACTTTTTTTAATAAAGAATGAGTGATAAGAAAATAATGTACTTTATTTATTTTTTGGTTTAAATGTTTAATATCGAGTGAATTATTTGGGGTGGGGGGAAGTGGGGAGGAGAAGAGTTTGGGAGTGTCATTTTCTCTAACTTTTATTTTAACAGTTTCAACTTCAAGTGGGGTAGGTCAATAAGGTCATTAGGTGTATTCTTCTATTGGTTACTAAATAAATTTTGCTGATTTCATGCATTTTTCGTTCTTTGAGTTTTATACTAGTTAGAGGTTAGAATTCGGATTCGGCTACATGACTAACATGTTAGGTAGATGATTAATGTTGGTAAGAAGTTAAAATGCAGTTTAAAAAAGAAAGAAGAAATTAAAAAAAGAGTTGAAAAAAACGAAATGCATATTGGATACACTTTCTTTTTCATTTGCGTTTCAATTCATTAGTTTATGTTCTTTCTATTTTTTTTAATTACAATGGTTTAATTGTTTTTCTACTATTTTGATTTGTAATTTTAACTGATGAAAAACAAATAATTTAATCATGTAATATGTTGTTGAATTATATACTCTGTAGTATGGAGTATAATGTAGTCCTTGTTGATAGGTTGGGAGCGCCATGAGCGGGAGCTGATTCATTGCTTTAAGCCATTGACGTTGGTTGCCGCCATTTCTTATTTCGGTTAATATTAGTGAATTGGTCAATATTTGTCATCGGTCGTCTTGTTTCCCGCTAAACACAAACATTGGTCTTTTACTTTCCTTTTACTGCAATTTCCCCTTAACTTTATGTTGCACAAATTACGATTAACCCCCCTCCCTCATTCCAACGCCTTAGAGTTTTAGCCCAAGCTAGAAAATTACTCCGCTCTTAAATTTGCCAAGTACAGTACTCCGTTTTTTTTTTCTTTTTTTTTTTTGGTAATTGAAAAGGTAGACAAATATTCATTACCTTGTAAAACATTATAAGGCCCCGTTCTTTTGAGATGCTGTGATATGTTCAGTTCTGCTAAAATCTGCATTGTTAAGTATTAATAATCTGTTTTACTCTGCTGACACCTGACTCTACTGACACAGCTCTGCTGAAATCTATTTTGCTCAGAAGCTCAAATAAACAGGGTCTTAGTCTTTCTCATTGTGGAAAATCCTAAGAATTTTGAAAAAAAAAAAACTTAGAGTTATTACAACTACCAAATACTAAATGAATTACATTAACAATTTAGTTTAATGTGTGTTGGATAATCCAATTGTGAAATTGAGTGAAAAAAGAACGAGTGCCTTCGATAATGTGTTGGATCTGCTAATGACTATACTATACCCAAATGTCTTTTATTGAGTTGATTATTAATTGGCTATCACCCTCAATTTCAATGTTTTAGAAGCATATGTATATTTCGTATATAACTTTGTAATTTTGAGCTATTCACTTATTAGTTATCATGTAATCATATTTTTACTTTAACTATCCTATATCCTCCGTTTTTTTTATAGTTGCAACACTTTTTTAAAATGAAAATGTCACAATATTTGCAACACACCATAAAAGAAAGGTTTTTAGGTTGAAAATTGTACTCATACTATATATTACCTTTGTTTAAAGCTCATGACCCACTTGATTATATTCCTAACAACCTCTTAACCCTATTTTAAGTGTATTATATCATGTGAGGTCCGCTCTTTTTTATATATTGTGATAAGTGTGCGTTGCAACTAAAAAGAAAAGGAGGAAGTATAATTTATTATGTATTTATCAATAAAATAAGAAATTAAAATGTTTACGTTGGTTATATATAATTATATTTTGTCCCATTATATATTTTCGATTCATTAAACTATTGGTATTCATCGATAAATTAAAGATAATAATGATAATGTATATACAACTATAAATAAACACGAGTCATAATGGATATTATAGCAACTAATAATGTACTTGTATGCAATGGATACCATATACAGATATACTGCATCATACACTAGATTGGCATATTCACCTGTACCTCAGTATTATTGCAAAAAGAAAATTAAAAAAAAAAAAAAAAAAAAAAAAAAGGAATATGCTTGAATATGTTAGATTTGAGTTAAAGCTTGACACTAATTCTTATAACAAATGAAGGCTAAAATCAAGAAATACAGGTCAGAAATATCCGTTAAAAAACCAATTCCCAAGTCCTCTGTAATCTGCACGAAACAACCAATGAATTTCCAAAGTGAGTTATTTCCATGAAATTGAGTTATTACCAATTATCATACTTGTAAAGTTGTAATACCTAGAAATAACACTTGAATTGATTTTCTAGTTACTAAAAAAAAAAAAAGTCGTTATCTTTCGTAATTTCCCAAGCATTTACATTGCCCTTGCTTTCCATTGACTTATGTACTCCCCTTCTCCTAATTCGTTTAATAGTGTAGTATACTCTGATCTAGTCAACTCAGTAACTACCCAACTTCGGAGTAGCAACAAGTTTGGGCAGGGGGGAACGAGGGCTCAAAATGACTATAATACGATTGTTGATGATATTGCACGGGACAATTATACATGTACATAAGCTGCCCGTTTGTTAGGTGTTACTAAGTTACGTAATGAAAGATAAATGTATAGATAGTCAAGGATTGTCAATATAAGTAAGGCGTTATTAGCTAAATAATTTATATTCGTCAAAATATCCTTAATAATGCTTATTCATGGTTTTTCTTATAGTCGTATACACGAAGTATATTTGTCTAGTTAATTGTAGCTATTTTTCACCCAACGTTACAATTCTTGCAAGATTGCTTCTAAGAAGTTACAGGTTATGCATACTGGTGTCTCAATTTACATTCTTTGTGTATGCATCGTCAAGCACTCCAATGTTTTCTTTCAATCATACAAAAATATTTTTCAGAGCAATTCTGTCATGCATGCTCTGTCCTTGAGTCATTAATATTGACACAAAGTTGTTACTCAACTTTAATTCTACATTTTCATTTTACCTTTTTTTTTCAAAATTGAGCACATTTTTTTAAGGTCAATAATACAATTACACTTTTTATTTCAAATAACTTTTATTAAGAAATGATACCTTTATCTTTTTTTCATCCTCGTATGTAATTTTTTAACTTATCACATTTGATTATAAAAACTTTCTCAAAATAAGAAAATGGACTTTTATTACGAAGATAAGAAAAATAAAAGACATTAGGAGACCTTCCTCACGAGATTAAAAAGCATATATATCATATAAGGGGAGGGGGAAACTTTAACTAAGTAGAGAAATAATACAAACACAACATACGGAGTACTCCGTATTTGACAAATACTCCTATAATGATGCAAGGAGTATATATTATGTCAAATCCTAATAATAGGACTGCCACTTGATCCATCAAGAAGTTTAATTTGAAATCGGAATATTTGGAGAAAACAAACAAGAGTCTTAATCAAAGAATTTGACTAACATTCTAGATATAATTGTAGTTAATCTTCTCGATTATTCCACACCCCTATTCCACAACATACCGGCGTCTTAGCCTCTTAGGCTTATTTATCTCCTCGACCTTCTCATCTTATGTAGTTACGTTGTCTATTTTGACTACTCAAAATAAAAGTCTCAAATTCTCCATAGCACATATTTTAAAAAGGAAATTGATTTGGCCTATCAAATCCGCCAAAAGTTGAAAATTTAAATTGGTGTGACATACTACGTATGATGAGTGTGACAAATATATAAAGACTTTGTGTGAAAGTATATGCGGCTACTATTTTTAAACTCAAAAAATATATAAAGTGTATATATAGTGTGTTATAATACATATTGAATTATTAATTAATTAAATACCCTTAAGTAAGACAAAACAAATATTATGGCGGAATGCTAAATGCAAATAATTAGCAGTGATAGGTGTAGACAGAATTTAATTTCACGGATTGTGAAAAATGTACTTAAATTTTACCAGAGCTGGCTATTCTGTAATATCTACATCGTAAAACGTTTTGAAAAAAAGGGTTGCTTTTAATTTAATTAAATTAACCTAGCTACTATTCAATGAGTTAGCTTAAGAGTAGCTTGTCATTGTTGTCTATATATGTCATCAAATTGAAGCTTCTACCTGAATCCATCCTGATGAAGTTACATGTCCTAATTGGCTTAATTAGACAAGATTACTGTAACTAAAAAGCAATGAAGTGAGCTATTAAATCGTCCAACTATCCAAGTATAGCACAATTCTTATCGCTATTTATAGTAAGTGTCAATTTCAATTATGACTTTTTATAAATTTAAAAAATCTCTGCACACTATGGCCCTCAATACACTTATCTTTGCCCTAGTGCCTCATATTTTATAAACTCGTAATAAACATTATTGAAAATGACATTTAGCTTGGACTCATGCGTATAGTATTGGAATTTACACAAGTGCTTCAATTATTTGGATCATTAATGCATTTGTATCAATCTCTTTTGTTTTTTTCTATTATACGAAATACAAATGAAGATCATAAATTATTACGAAAAAGGAGGGAGAACAAAAGGGAGAAAGAGGCCGGTGAGGTGGGGATCAAATGAATGCGGAGATGATGACCAATGCTTCTTATTGTGTACATGAGGTAGATAATTTGAGTATTTTCAGATCGAGTAATACTGTACATCACACCTTGTTACTAAGATTGATGTCTATAGTACGTTGAAAATGCTAGGTGCTTTCAAATTTACCAAAACAATTTTTTAATGTATCAACACTATGACCTGATTAGATGAGGAGTTAAATTAATAATTACTATGATACTTATAATATACTTCACTAAATTCCAGAGAATAAACTTTACTGCATCCATTACCGTTGATACATGTGTATATACTTCATATATGTACGGATTAATTATTCTTTAAAATTATTTTTTATCCATACCATATAATTTATAGTACTTCCTTCGTTTTTAAATACTTACTTTATTTCTCCATGAGTAGAGTTTTAAGAGAAATTGGAGAAAGTAATAAAATATGGAGGTAGTAGGGTAGGTGGAAGAATAAAAAATTGTAAAAAACAAAAATAGTTGAGAGAATTGGAGGAGAGAGAATATGAAATTAATAAAATATGATTTATGTTGGGTTTACTAGTTGAGAGAAATGAATTAAATATTGTAAAAGTTTTTCAAATAAGGAAATGGAGCAATTATTTAAAAATGGCCAGAAATGAAAAGTGAACAAGTATTTAAAAACGGAGGGAGTTTTCTACATAAGGAGTATACAATCTACTCCGTAATCCGTATATTATTCGTTTAAAAAAGCAAGTGGGGGAAAATTAAAATTTTTATTTTTTTGTAAAAAAAAAAGAGAAAAAGATGAAAATTAAGTTTGGTGCTTTTTAGTCGAGACTTAAAACTTGAAACAGTTGAAATTAAACATGGATGCTTTTGTTTAAGTCTGAAATGGAATATTCAAAAATTCCTACCAGATGGCTGCACGTGGGAAGAGAATTGTGTAATTAAATTTAGAAGAATAAGTCAATAAAATTACTAGTAACAGTTTATGGTATGATTCATCCATGCACATGCAAAGACCAATTTGGAATGTTAACACATGTTAGTCAAGCTACCCAACTTTGGTATATATTCACATAGACTATAAAATATACTCTAAAGTATATACAAGTACTATATTTGATTAAAGTAGTTAGTACAATGTGTAAAGTGATTTCTATTGATTGTGCAATTGATAGGTATTATCACAACTTGATTGCAAACATATGCAAGTAATTGCTAAAGTAATTCTTTTTTTTAAAGGTCGGGTGACCTATACATGCATGCAAGCTTCATTCCTTTTTTGGCATCGCGCCTGCACAACAAATTAGCTTTTAATTATGAAAAATATAGTACAGGTTTAAGAACGGAGCACAATCTAATTTAATATGTTGAAGAGTATACATTGTGATATGTTTGCAAATAACACATTTAATCGATGAACTTGAATAATTATTAGGTTGATGATAATAATGGGTATCCTAGTACGTACACTGGCACTAGTAGTGATAAAAGGTAGGACAATGAAGCTCACAGAAAGCTGCACAACAGCTAACACTAACTAGACAATAGACACAAACACAAATACATTCAACATCTATCTGATCATATTGGTAGTGGGCCTCACTCACCACTTATAATCACTTGTCATTTCTTTTTGATTATTGGTTCGATCATGAATAATGAGCTATCAATCAATTTTGTATAGTATTAAATCTATACCATATATCTTTTTACTTTGCTCAATCTAGCTTTTTCCCTCCTTTTATAGTTTTATCCTCTTCCTTTTTTCATACTTATGATATGCGTCGACCATAAATTGTGCGCTCACGTATAAGATTTTCATATTAATTGGCCTAGCTATAAAGTTTAGCTTCTTTGCTTCATCATTTCTTCGACTAGTATCGAGTCAATGCGTATCAAAAAAGCCAATCACGCAATATAGAAATTATGTTAAGCGTATGTAAAATCCACCTACGAAGTAATATTATTGATCTTGATTGGAATAAGCTAAACAAGCTTTAGTACTTGTCTAATCATTATCGTTAAAATAAGATTAGAGCGAGTGTGCCTTAATTACTTATTTGTTCATAATAAGTTGGAATTACTGAAGAAAATTAAATATGCCAAATTAGTTCAATTTGGACGAATCTAATGCAAAATTATCATTATAGGTTGTTCAAAGTTGGCCCTATTGGGTTTAATTAGTGATTACCGTGGTAAGCAAAAACTTGTCTTATTGCTTATTTTTGCCTTATCTTACGTATAGAATTGTAGTTTGATTTAATTAATAGTGCATATGGTGAATTATTGTATAGCACTTGGCAAATTAGCTTATAAGGCTAGGCGCATCATCAAAGCTATGAGTCTATTTTATTCCATTCTTTGAAAGGATTTGCAAATGGATATCTAGTGTTGAGGTTTGTCATTACTAGCTTCATTCATACATGCATGTAAGATTGAAGTACAATCCATTAGAACCATTGATATATAAAGGTACTATAGAGTAATTAAGAAAGACAACTTGATAAGGATGTGCATTGGAATAATATAGTTGATCATGCATTCATACACTTAGCTTGTTTGTTACATAATATTAATGGACGCACTTGGGCACACCACACACGCGCACAAACACTATAACATATACGAGTACTTTATAGTATATTGTTAATAACGTGTATAGATAAACCAACAGTACATTCACAAGACTTAATTTATGATACTATGTTACTAATTAATTACATTAGTTTGTTGCTTTTGTGCATACCGCACACATGAAATTTGATGCAAATACACACACAAACACTGCAACAAATACGAGTACTTCATATAACAAGTACTCGTACCAAAAAACACACACATTCATAATTACATATTTACATCCGACTTAATTATATAATACCTCTTATATAGTTATATAGTTGTATTATTAGTTGTACGGGGAGATATGTGATATTAGAGTGCTATAGTGAGTGACTTTAATTAAATGTATGGTAGTTCATCTAATAATTCTAATTGGCTTAAAGGGGACAATTGATTAGACTTTGCACAAAATTAACCCAATAAATTGCATCTTTAATCACCGACCAAATACCGTCATTACTATTTTTGCATAAAGCCAAGCTGTTTTGGGTCTATGAGTTAGCTAGGAATTGAACAAGCTTTTCTTTATCAACTACTTCATTTGTTTTTCTTTTTTAAATATACATGATTATATTTTATGTAAAACTCTACATTTTGAGAAAAATCCAACATACACAAATTAGGGTATTGTCCTCAATTTAGTCACGAAAAACAGAAAAGGGGTGGAAGAAATTGTCACTTATTTAATAATTTTATTTAGTCGACAAACTAGACATTAATTATCAGATTCGATGTACTGAAGAATTTTTTTTTATTTTATATTTTATTTGTAGAATTTTTTATTTTTATCACTGCACTTTTGTTATTCTATCTATTATTTTAATTTCAAGGAGGGGAAACTATTGATCACGTAGGTGAGAAAGTTAAGCTTTAAATTTACAATATTCATCAAATTTAAAGTAAAATTTTCCTTTAGTTATTTAATATTAGTTAGCAAAAACAAAAATATAATAAAAAGGCAATTTTGCGAACTAAATGTTTTCTGTGTGGACGGTAATACCGTGTGGCCGACTAACACACCAAAACACTAACCGGGTAACCTCTGACTGACCGAGTAACCTTTGACCAATTGAATAATCCTTCACCAAGTAACCCCTGACCGATCGAGTAACTCCTTACTAAAAGTAACCCCGGTCACATATGAAACTTTGTGTTTTGTAAAACTTATTTTTGATAAATTTCACAAAATACTATCCTTAATGTTGCATATCATATGTCAATTTAAATTCAAATTAAACTTAAAAATCCGATTTACATCATCAATATAGTATATGAATTTTGATCATTATTTTCTTTCTTGGGGTCAAATTCAACCTTATGAAAACACATAAATTGTGGCAAGAAGGTTGATTTACAAGTAGGTAGTAGTACTTCCTCGTGGATGAAGGGTAGAAATGTGACAAGTAAAAAACAATGTTGGCAAGTAAAAGTGTGATGTCCAAGTTTGGTGTTAAAAAAAAAAAAAAAAAAAAAAAAAAAAAAAAGAAGAAGATATTCTGTATTATCTTCATCATCTTCAATATGTTGTAGGTAAGTCTAAGCTGGTGGTCATCTAAGGTGAATCTTGACTTTACCTGTTATCTCTGCAATCAAATTCTTTGGTCCCCTTCTCTTTTTAAGAAGAAATTAAAGAACCAAATTCACTATTTTTAAAAAAAAAAATTAATTCTAAGAAATAATTAAATAATTCTATTTTCAATAGTAGTTGTTATTTGTAAGTACTACTCTAAAAGCAAAGTACCTACTAATATAAATGCAAAAATATTGAAAACAACCCTTTATTTACATTTATTTGTCTTATATAAATTTATTTAATTTTCATATATAGAAATGTGACAAAAGCTTCTCCCATACTCACTTTTTACCACTTTAGATATGTTTGAGGGAGATTTGGAGAAGTGAAGGTTTCAACTTTATTATTGAATAATATTTCTACTCTTTTATACTTCCAACTTTTGGTAGGAAATTTGAATTATTGAATAAACTTTCTTTTTTCAACCCTCTTTACTTTTTCAAGAAAACAAACAACATGCAAGTGTAAGTTGCATGTGTAGTACTCCGTAGGGGTTATTATACTTGGAAGCTTGGAAATTTTGCTTTATAGTTTTGTCTCTGGATATATGAGTCAGATCAAGATATTCAATTCTTATTGTTGATAGGAGTGGTTATACAAATAGCTGAAGTTCGTTCTTAAATAATGTTTACTGTTATGAAGTACTCCGATCCGAATAATGCAGCCCTTTGTTCTATGAAGATGTTTCAATTTACATATTGCATTTTCATGGTTTTTAATGCACATATTATTTGACTTGATCGCACTTTAAAGTCATTTCTATTGTTTATAGCTTTGTGGTGGAAGTTAGATTAACACAATTTTATGATCTATTCGACTTATTATTGTTAGGGTTGGTGAGTGCACAGCGGAAGCAAATTAAAAATGTAGAGATTGATAAACTAATTTGGAGAAAGTTGAAAGCAAGATAATTAGTAAATAAATGGACACACAATATTTATTAATGTGGGAAAAATAATAAAAAAAAAACTCACGGACGATGAGCTATAAATGTACGCTCTCTAAGATATCATGATCGGAGTTTCTACATACACACAATCCCTCTACGAATCCACTAATTTTATTTTTGTAATACTCCTTTGTGAGTTCCTATAGTGAGATCGAGTTTTCTTGTACTACTCACCTTTTCAAGAGTTATTGTACTCTCCTATTTTCATATAGTGGATTATTTCGACGCTCGTCGTTCGTGGGTTTTTTTGATAATTTTTCCCACGTTAAATATTGTGTGTCCATTTCTCTACTACTTATCTTGCTTTTAATTTTCTCCAAATTAGTTTATCAATCTCTACATCTTTAATTTGCTTCTACCGTGCACTCATCAATCCTAACAATTATATTATTAATTATGAAGTATTTTATAAGAATAGATGTGTCGAGGATGTAACAATCTAGCCTGTATAACATGCAAGGCGTCATGCTATTTGACTATATGCGTCTAAGTTTTACATTATCACTTACATAGTTACATGTATGAGTATATATTGAGTAATTAAGTATACTTGATTAATTGCAGCTGGCTTGGAAGTTCAAGACAATCATAAAGGTCAGGGAAGGAAGGAGTTCCAATAGATAAATGCCTAAATGAGTAAATGGGTTTGGTTATTGTGTTTTGTAAATGACAACTAATACTCATGACTTATAATTTCTCATCATAGTATTGCCAAATCTAATTACACGAAATGCCAAACATGGCTACAAGTTTTGTATTAGACCTGATCAAATGTCGGGCCGGGCCGAAGCTAAAAATTATGCCCACTTTTTGGGCCAAAATTTTTGTGCCCAACCCCGCCCAAAATGGTCGGGCCGGGTGGGCTTTTCGGGACATTTTTGGGGCGGGCTTAAAAAAATCAACTAAATATGCATAAAAAACGCATTCTCAAACTCGTCCTAGAAAAAAATCGGATCGGACTATACTTGATCAGGTCTATTTTGTATCTATCAAAAATGTCATTTAAGTGAAAACAACTTAAGCAATTATCATCTAGCTAGTAAACTAACGTGACATGTATGCCCACAACGGCACAATCTCATCAACTTCACATGACTTATACTTAACTATCTTTATTTTGTTTTCTTTTTGGTGTGCTAGGATCGAGTTAGGACGTAAGGATGGTCATACTGCCAAAACTTAAAACTCAAATATTATACTACTAGATATACTTATATATATTAAACAGACCAACTTATCTTAGACATTTAATCATCCCAAATTACATAAAAGTAAACGTGATATTATCCCCTAACGTCATTATTAAATGATATATTATGTAAAAGGAGAGACAACAAGGTGGTAGGACACTAGCTAGGTGAAGTTGATCCCACAAGTTAAGGGCACAACTAAAAATATGGGTCACCACTTGTAGAGGCCAAAATTGCATGCATGGGACCCACTCAGGCCATCAAGCTAGCAAAAAAGCAGTCTATGATGTAAACAGTGCTTGTCAAATTAAAGGACAATTTATTGGAATTTTTCATGCTCCTTTTACTACGACTAACCCATTTCTTTAAATTTAATTATTGAATTATGCACATCTCTAGGTCATCAAAAGTACCCCCTCCTTCATTGCATGTTACATTCCGTACATTTGCCATGTGAATTGGCAATCCAAAACTATGTACTCCATATAAGTTTTAATCATAACTTCATAAGTGATGTCATTACGAATACTAATCGGTGAGACAGTGACTCTATTTAAAAATAATTACATGCGGAATAACATATAATAATACGGAGTGCTTTGAATGAAATGACCCGTGGGAGTAGTTGGAGGGGTATATATAAGTTGGCATGCATCATGCAAATCAAGTCACGTTATATTGAGTTACATGAAATGAATTGAAGAGGAAAAACATGTGAAGATGAGCAAGTATTGCATTGTGCTTAGGTGACAAAATTTGTACTCTTCTTAGTGTCTCATATGCCATTATTTGGTCTACAAGACTATAAGCTATTATTACAGTATGTCTTTTGCAATGATACAATCAAACAATATACGTAATAGAATTATTATATCGTGATCGATCGGTTACACTATGATTTATACTCCTATTTAATGCCAAGCATTAGCTTTATTATACACTAGGACAATTTATGTTTCACGTGCTTAACAAATTACTCACACACTTCTACGATATTTATAATTGTACATTGCATTAAAAATCAAGGAAATCATTCTTGAGATTTCTAGTAGGCAACATGCAAGAACGGCATTGCGGAATGCTGATTGCTTGACCCAGGCAGTACCGTCCATGAACATTAAGCGTGTTTGGCAATTAGCGGTTTGTTAATTAATTACTTGTATTACCTGTATGTTATGTAGCAAGTTTGACTTGTTGATTGTACTACGTTTTTGTGTAATTGTGTTAGGTAAATGACATTTTTAGTACTTTTGATTAAAGGGTAGTAATTTTGATAATTTTTAGTCTATATTTTAACATGTATTTACAAGTTTCATAACGCTGATGAAGTGACCAAACCCTGTAAGTTATTGTATTGCAAGTTCCAAGGAATTGAAATTAAATAATTTTGTATGACTCTTCTTACTCACATACTCCGTAACAAGAGTCATAACTAGACAATTACTTAGTCCACATAGATAATTTTCATTTTATAACTACGGAGTAAATTTTTTAAAATTTCGCTACTATGATGACATTATTTGAATCAATACTATGTATAGAAGTTTTTCAAGTGAGCAAATAATGTCGTAATTAATCCAAATTAATATAATTTGTAATTGTTAGATGTTTTGTTTTTAATGATACTCCCATATATTATACTATAAAAAAGAAAGATTCAAACTTGATTAGACAGTTATACGAGGAATTAAGCTGATGTAGATCTGTCATTCATACAAAAAAGCAATTTCTATTCATACAAAAAAGCAATTTCTATAAGATAATTTCTTAGTTTTAATATCTTAAAATAACGTTCAAAATTGAGTTTGAACTCTAGCATGTTCCACTTGTCATTTTCAAACATTGTTTTTCCTTCAAAAATATGGCTAAAAAACAACATAAACTATAATTGTAGTATCGTACGAGATTAAAACTTTGAATTCGGGCATCCGTCAATCTTATGGTTGCATGATCATTACAAGAAAACAAATGTCACTTCATAAATTCGTGGTAATCTAATGAATTGGCAATTGTCTTTAAACATGTCAGACCTCATAAGAATTGTTAAGTGATTTACTCCAATGAGTCAAAAAAATCGGTTAAATTTCTTAGAACATTAACTGTACAATGGTAATTAAGTATTTGTATATTAAATTTCACTCTTTTACTCATGATTAACCTTAAATAATATGGACTACGAAATAATAAATATGAAATAAGTATTGCATAAACATGGAATAATAGTATAATACACGATGTAAACTTTTTACGGTGTATAGTTCTTTGTTTTATCTCGATTTTCTCCATACTCTTTTCATGATGAAATTTAGATTTATAGAAGGGATTTATCCAAAGCCAACAAATAAAAAAGGAATGGAAAAAAATGAATATCACATCAGTACTTACTGATTGATTAAATTTTTTTACCTGACAAAAGTAAAGTAAGATAATCATTCTTACATTCATTCAAAGATTAATCATTCAGATTCATGAATCATGATCCATGTAATTTTTGGTTCGTTGATGAGAATATTAGTATAGTACTATTAAAAATCAAAATAATTGATGATCTTGAAACTTTGGGCCCAACCCAGTACACTTCATTGAACAAATCCAAATTTTTATAGTCTGTTTAGGGCTGGCCCACCATTTCTTTTTGGTTTATTGAACAAACTTTACATTATCTTCACACTTGAGGACTTTAGATGGACAATTCTCACATGCAATTGGTTTTTTCAAGAGTCCTTTTCTTCCATCATTACTCATTAGGTGTATTTACAAGTCACGTTTAGGGTTCTAGGGATCGAATTTGAGGGTTGTTTTATATAAGTTTTCTAAATCATTAGGTTCATTTATAATTACTTTGACTAAATTGATCTCAATTTTTTGCCTACTTAATTTGCTTTTGAGAAAAGTTTGTTGTCCGTTATATATAATTAATAATAGAGTGAAATGATAGAAATAAGAACATTAGAGTTTAAACGTTGTTTTTTACTAAGAAAGTTGATTTTTTTTTTTTTTTTTGTAAAAAAAAAAATCACCCTAATTTCTTACCAACCTACTTACATCAAATTATAGTAGTTAATTTCTTCTTTTCCATGCGTGAACTCTCTTATATTTTTTAAAACTTTATATACACTAGGGAGTTAGGTGCACCCAAGGGTAATATTTTGCTCATTTGATATCTTTTTAATGAACATAAATAACATCAAAATTTTCATTTTATAAAAGTCGTTTAATCTCTTGATTGTGAGGATCTTATTTCAAACATAATACGAAATATATATAATTGTCCTTTTATTCATTTAACCCTAATTGGCTACAATGTACTTTTTAATTGCAAGCAACTTAATTTTCAAGAATATACTCCTTTTTATGTCTTATAAATTCTTATGGTTGCATGAAAATCTGTGCAAATTATCCCCTAAATAAACTTATCTTATAAATTTATTTATTTATTTGTTTTTTTTTACCGAAATCTTATAAATTCTTTTACGGATTTTATGTAATTTAAGTCATAGATTAAGACCCTGTTCACTTCACCTTAAGAAAATAATATTCAGTAAAAATAATTTCAGTTCAATTAAAATCAGTAAACTTAAAAAAGAATATAATAGCAATTCAGTAAAAATAATTTCATTTCAGCAAAAATAATTTCAATTCAGTAAAATTAATTTTAGTTCAGCAAAAATAATTCCAGTTCAGTAAAAATAATTTCAGTTCACAAGCTTATGAAGTAGATATAATGGACACCAAGTTGCCTCAATTTGAAGCTTGAGCCCAATGCTAAGACCTTGTTTAGTTCAATTTATTTTTACTTATTTCGGAAAAAATAGTTTAGATCATATCAGATCAGAAAAAATATGTTCAGATCAGATCATCGTTTTATGTGCAATAAATATCTTTAATTTCGTAATAAAAAAAATTATGAAAATTACATATTAATAAAATACACATTATTACGAATCTAACAAGATCACACTTGATATATTTTTTTCTTTACAGATTATTGTACACTTAAGGTCAAAGTTTGGTCAAATTAGATAATAAAATCAGATCAAACCAGATCAGATAAGTTCAGATAAGCAAAAATAAGGTGAACTAAACGGGGCCTAAGTATAAAAGGAGAACACTACTGGTTTTGGAGAACCTTATCTAATGTACTCCATTGTAATTACAATTAGAGAGTTGGTTGCATTGTTATGAAAAGTACAAAAAAAAAGGAGACAAATTTACGGAATTTAGATTCTAGTAAATAGGGAATTCTTTGTTGTACAACAAAAACAAGTAGCTTAGCAACAATTGAGTCCACATGGATTCAATTCCCATTGCTTTTCCACGTAGTATGAGGGGGACTTTGCCTTCCCAATCTACATAGACTATAACCAAAAATCCGAGTAAGGATGGAATTCCACAAAGGTATGCAAAGGAGGAATAGTCTCTGTAAGGTATTGAGCATGCCTTTATTCAAACTTAACCACGACAATTTATGAAGGTTAAACTTCAAAGACTCTACGATCAATCTCTATCTTTTTAAAAGTATCACTCACCTCTTATTAATAGTGCTTAAACTAATATATCCCTTAAAAGTTTATTTATATTTTTACCCTTATAATTTTGCTTTTACATTTTCAATAAGCATGTTGTAGTAGTTAAGGAATGCTAAAAGACTTGGTTTAATTGCTTGATAATTAAAATTAGCATTTAAGTTGCTTGTGTTAATTTGTTTGCTTTTTAAGAAAATTCTAATTGTAATGCTTGATTATGCAGGCTAGGGTGACCAACCTTTTTGTATACCAAGAGGTAATTTAGACGTTTTTATACTACGAAATACTACATATGCACGTTTAAATTTTTATAATTTCTTACAAAAAGTTTTTTTTATATCCTTCCGTTTGATTCACATGATTGTATCCTATAATAAATATTTAACCATAACTATTTTTTATTCTAGACTAAAGCCAATTAATGTATAGTTAGATCTCTCAATCAACCTTGACCATATGATAAATTGAATTATATTAGTAAAAGTAATTATACAAATTTTGTTTTGCATTAGTAAAAGTAAGAGAGAATGATGTGGTAGAGACACAATGGTGTCGTGGTGAAAGAGATTTTTTTTTTTTAATTATTGGTGGGATAAAAATATGATCATCAAAATGCTAATGAGCATGAGGAGTGAGAAAGTGAGTTGAGAGAGAATAAGGAAGGTTTTTTTTTTTCATTGTTGGCAATGCTCTATAGTATGTGTTTAAAAGCCTACCTAACAAGCTTCCAGTATTAGAGCAAGCTTTTACAATTCGACCATAATAACTAAACATATGTGCGCAACACGCGCGTAGCCTCCCCTAGTTATGTACAAATTTTAGAAATTCATTTCGTAAGAGCAAGCAAACTACTTGAAAAAAAAAACTGATCCATGTGTTCTTTATATTAGGAGCAGAAGCATAAGAATATGGTCTGGTTTAGATCAACTTATTTTTACTTATTTCAGAAAAAATAAGTTTAGATTAGATAAGAAAAATAAGTTCGGATCAGAAAAAATAAGTTTAGATCATATCATCGTTTTATGTACAATTTTTTTATCGCTATATATCTTTAATTTCGTAATAAAAAAAATTATGAAAATTACATATTAATAAAATACACATTATTACGAATCTAACAAGATTCCACTTGATGTATTTTTTCCTTACAGATTATCGTACACTTAAGGTCAACGTTTGGTCAAATCAGACAATAAGATCAGATCAGATCAGACCAGTTCAGATAAATAGGGTCTATGTAGGTAACTAAGGCCTTGTTTAGTTCAACTTCTTTTTACTTATTTCATAAATAAATAAGTTCAGATCAGATCAGGTCAGAAAAAATAAGTTCAGATCAAATCATCGTTTTATGTTTAATTTTTTATCGCTAAATATTTTTAATTTCGTAATGAAAAAAATTATGAAAATTATATATTAATAAAATACACATTATTACGAATCTAACAAGATCCTACTTGATATATTTTTTTCCTTACAGATTTATCGTAAGGTCAAAGTTAGTCAAATTAGACAATAAGATCAAACTAGATCAGATCAGATCGATAAGATCAGACCACATCAGATAAGTTCAGATAAGCAAAAATAAGGTGAACTAAACAGGGCCTAATTCGGCGAGATTATATTGTGGTACTTTAGTCAAGAATCAAGAGACAATGCAGATTACGACTAATCTAGTGTTTCATGAGTGTATGAAAGTTTTTGAGGTTGTTAATTATTGTTTGGTTTTTTCTAAGCTATGCCCCCAAACTTCTTCGATTTCTAAGCTGTGTCCATGCTTTTTCAAACATCTAAGTTGTGCCCTCAACCTCACTTTTTTTAATTAGCAATAACCTTTGACGTTAACATTAATTAACGGACGTTAGGATTTATTAATTTTCTGTTGCCAGTTACTTATTAAAAACATTAAAAAAAATTTTACAAAAACAAAAACATAAAAAACAAAATTCCCCCACCGCCAAACCCTAACCCCTCCCCTAAACTCGCCGGAAAACCGGCCGACACTCCACCTTAACCACCTAAACTGGGCGGCCGGTACTGTACCTCCCCATCTCATCCACCCCCGAGCCCCTCCCTTTCCCCTAACCCCCGCTACATCCACCTTCTTTCTCGAAACCCCAACCAACCGACCACCCTCATTCCTCCGTTAAACCACCACGAAATAACTCCCAACTCCCTTTCCCACACCTCGAAATAACGAGGGAGAGTCGTTTCGAGGTGGGGGGAGGGATTGTTGGCTGTTTCGCGATAGTTGGTGGTCGATTTTTCTAGGCTGGGTTGCATCACGTGGTTGTGTTCGTGGAGTGTTAAGGAAGGAAGGAAGGCGAGGGGGAAAAGACGAGGCTCGCCGACGGGAAGAATTCTCTGGGCGAGGGTGGATAGCCGGTTGCCGGCGGCGACGACGTGGGCTGATGGGCTGGGTTGTGGTGGTGGGAGGGTGGTTGGTTTTTTTTCAAATCAATTCTTAATTAAGTTTTAATTATTTTATTTTTAGATTTTTTAATTTTTTTTTAAAGTGTTAGACCAATTAGATCAGGACACGTGTCAAATTATCAATGCCTCTTAACTTTCGTTAACGGATATGGCTGTCAAAGGATATTGTTGATAAAATATCGCGAGGTGGTGAGCACAACTTATAACTTTGAAAAAACATGAATACAGTTTAGAAATTCATTAACTTAGGGGGCATAACTTAGAAAAACCTTATTATTTTGTTAAAGATGAGATCCAAATAGACAACATTAATACAATTTATATACGAATAGGTGTTACATATTAGTTAGTTGATATGTTGATCAGGGATTCAGGGTTATTAAATTTACATTTATTTTTTTTTCTTGAGGAAGGCTATTGAATTTATATTGTTCGACCGTATCTAAACTTATATCCGAAAAAAAAAAATAAATTAAGTTTTCCAAATTAATTTTATTTTAACCTATTTAAATATTTAATTACACGGAGTAATTAAGATGAAATACACACAGTAAATACAGAAGAATGTTTCCTCTTCATTGTGTTCTTGAATCTATCGTACTCTAATTTTTCATTGTAGCGGCTCTTTCCTCCATTGAAACAGTTTCTGAGGTAAGATTTTTTTTTTTTTTTTTTTTTTTAATTTTTAATAATCAAATATCAATTCCACAGTCTAGTGTCGATTGTTTGTATAATCTCTGTATAGTCAATTTAGGGTTCTTCTAAGGGGGATCATTGAACTATTACAACTGAAAGATTATAACTTTAGTTTTTAGAATTTTGCTATTTATATTCTTTGGCAAAAGAGAAATTATTTTGATAAATGAGTCAAATTTTGTTGCTAATTGTTGCAGGCTTTTTTTGTTTATAATGTCTGGTGATTCCAAGGCTAAAACTGGTGACCCAAAGGCTAAAAACGGTGAGTTTGTGATTTTTCGATGCTAATTACAATGTATTTAGTTATTAATGGGGGATTAATTGTAGTTGTCAATAACCTGGAATTGTAGCCGGGAAGAAGAAGAAGGAGGTGAAGAAAGAGACTGGATTAGGGTTAACTTAAAGAAGGATGAGAATTTTGGAGAGTGGTATTCTGAGGTATTTTGATTTATAATTCTATATTATGATAAATATATACTAGTATCTGGTAATTTGAGTTCTTGGGTTGAAATGCTATGTGTGATTGATAATGCAGGTTGTTATGTATTCGGAAATGATCGAGTATTATGACATTCTGGGTGTTACATTCTGAGGCCGTGGACTATGGCGATCTGGGAGGCTATGCAAGTGAGTAGCTGTTATCTTTTATTTCTATATGATGCAGAAACTTATTGTAGAAAGAAACTGTGAATGCCTTTAGGCTTTAGCAATCGGCTTACTAAGGTGATTGGGATATTTTATTGCTAAGTGAGTCATGGTTCCGTGAGCTTGTCAATGTGTAAAACAAACTTTTATTAAATGTTCGGCTGCAATATAGCATTACTACTCCAAATTTGGATAGGAGGGAGGGTTCCTGGTTTCATTTTCAATTATATTTTGCTGTAGTTTGTGTTATACCTCTCAAAGTTATGTTGCAAGCTCTTTTGAGGAAGGAATACGGTGACTTAGTGTATTAGCATGATGTATTAGTTTAAGGATTATGAACTTGATACATTATTAGAAGTATTTGAGAAGGATATAAAGTTATTTTATTCTGAAATTTGCCACAGTGATTGAGGGAAGGATTCAGTTTTTGGTTGAAGTTAACTAAGTAGAGCATATGGTTTGTTTGTCCTCTATTTTCATTAATGATGGTCTAGGAGTTTTTTTTATCATGCTGGACAAACGTTCAGGGTCAATTTTAAATTGCTTATTTAAAGCAACTCTAATCTCAATCCCTCCTTGATCTCATGTCGTTTTAGAATGACAATTGCTACTTGATTGAAGCTTCACTGAATATTTGCCAACATCCATTTGGGGAAATTTCTACTTTTCTCTATCTAGAAGAGTAGACTCAATAGAGATAGGGTATGAAACAAGCTGATTTTAGGCTTTTACTGTCACCTTTAAAAGTCCTTTTCTGTATGTCGTACGATTCCTTATGCTTTCATGTTAGCCGACCCCAAATCATTTTGGGACTAAAGCTTTGTTGTTGTTGTTGTACTGTCACCTTTAAAAGTTGATTTCAGGATTAACGAGCTCATATCAATTTAGAAAAAGGGTCATTAAGCTTAGATAAGTTTAGATTAGTCTGTAAAGCTCAATGTAGATATAAGTTTTCAGGGTTAAAGAACAAATCTTTAGTGAGGACTATTGCATTGAATTATAGAGATACGAACATCTTCCCTGATTATTTTGTCATTCTATATTTTCAAAATCTTAGGAATTTTTTGATGCGGAAATCAAGAAGATGAAGATTAAAATTGCTATTTCCCGCTGTTCGTCTTTCCTGGTGTTTTGGAGAAGGAAAAAGATCACATTGAAGGTTTGGCCCCTAAGGTAAGTTTATATGAGCACATTTATTTTATTGAGCAATAGCTTTGAAACTATGGGAAAGGGAAAGGGCTCAGATGACAAAGGAATGCTGGCTCTGTTGCTAGTTTGGACCAGGCTGGGAGGGCTGTTAGTAGAATTTTTTGGGGTTATTCTGCTCATTGTTGAACTTTGTGGAATATTGCATGCTTTTAATAGTTGAATTTTTTTCATCAGGTTGCTTGGGTAACAAAGTCTTGGCAATCTGACTTGGAGGTGCCTATTGCTATTCGTCCCACTAGTGAGACTGTTATGTACCCATATTATTCAAAGTGGATTAGGGGACACCGTGACTTGCCTCTAAGACTGAATCAGTGGTGTAATTGTTATGGATCCAAGTACGGGTCAACGGATTCAAGTGTACACTCGGCGTCCAAGGCAACAAACCATGGACCAGCAACAAAGCAGAGGGCAGCAGCAACCTTTTAGCAGTAGTGCAGGCAGCAACATCACAAGATATTAAGCAACAACATTCAAGGAACAGAGCTACTTTTTTGGAAGAACCCATTTTGAGCAAGACAACAAAGGAAGCAGTTATTTCACTAATTTGGAAAGAAGACCTTGGGCTCTCCTTTTATTACTTTTGTTTTATTTCTTTTGGGAAGGTATGAGAAATTGAAGGGTAGTACTTAATCTTAAGCTAGGGGGGCAAGGGAGGATATCCAGAAAATTGTAAGGAAACACAGAGAGTGGTGGCCTAAAGCTACTCAGAGACTCATGGCCTCAAGTCATGTTTTGTAATCTATCCTCAGTACCATTCGCACTGATTAATCAAGCCCGGTTCAGCACAACTTTACAACATAATCAATCTCAATTACTTAGCTAATTAGCTGAAGTTTTCTTCATTACATTGTCATTGATACCTACAGGGGAAGAAGGCAACGTAGAAGTCGCTGAGCTTGGTCAGTAGGGTCAGTCCCTGCCAATTGGTATCAGAGCCGGTTCGAACCGTGAGCGACCATGGTGAGCACCAATACACAGAGAATTGAAGAGCTGGAGGAAAAGCGCGCGGAGGTGGAGTCAAGGCTGACCGCCATAGAAACGATCCTAGCCAGGCAAGAGGAGAACCAACGCAATCTAGTGGAACAAATGGCTGCAAATCAGAGAGCACTGACCGAGCAGTTAGCCACCCTTGACGCACGGGGGTTGCGTGTAAATCCGAATCAGCCAAACGGACGGGATTTCGTTCCCATAATCCCCAATACCGCCACCGCAGGTCAGGGGGGACCCCACCATCAAACTCGGAACGATGGAGAAACGAGTCAGATGGCAGAAGGATTCGGAGATCGCACACCGGATGGCCGGAGGTTTAATAGAGCAGCGTGGGGTGAAATGCAGGGTGGAGACGGAGGATGGAGACCGCGGAGAATGGAGATGCCCATTTTCGAAGGCAAGGATCCGGACAGTTGGGTGATGCGAATCCGGAGATATTTCGACTTCTACGGCGTCACTGAAATCGAGAGGCTGGCGGCGGTGGAGATGGCGTTGGACGGCGCCGCGCTCCAGTGGTTCTACTTGGAAGCAGATCGGCGGCCCTTCCTATCTTGGGAGGATCTCCGAGATCGTCTCTTAGCGGAGTTCCGGCAGACGCAAGGTGGGGAATTAGAGGAACAATGGCTAGCTCTAAGGAAAACCACCACAGTTCAGGAGTACCGGCGCAAGATTATTGAACTTGTGTTTCCGTTGAAGGAAATTCCGGCGAAGGTAATTAAGAGCTCATTCATCAATGGGTTGAAGGAGGAGATCAAGAGAGAACTGCGGATGTGGGAGCCTGAGAGTCTAGGGAGGGCTATGCACTTAGCAGCGAAAATTGAGGAAAAAAATCGAGGAGGAGGAAGAAGAGAGGGAGGTGCGTGGAAAGCAAGCAGTAGCAGCCCAGAGTTGACTACAGGGGGAGGAGGAAGCAGACCCGTGGGGGGTTTAATTTCCACTTATGGGCTCCCTCCCCACTCGGGCCCAAACTGTAATTGGAACAGGGCCAGTGAGTCTCAAGGATCCTTTAGTGGAAGCAAGTCCACAATCAATCAACCTTCACGAACTCTCAACGAAACCCGGAAATTGACGGAGGCCGAGTTGCAAGACAAAAGGGCCAAAGGCTTGTGTTTCCGATGTGATGAACGTTGGGGAGTTGGGCATCGTTGTAAGAAGAAGGAACTGAGTGTATTAATGGTGGCGGATTCGCTTGAAGGCGAGGATGAAGAACCGGAAGGAGAGGGCGATGAGGAGGAGGCAGTTGAGGTGTCACTTTGCTCGGTAGTGGGGTTGACTAACCCAAAGACCATGAAGTTAAAGGGGGTAGTGCTTGGAAGAAAGGTGATAGTCATGATTGACCCGGGTGCCACTCACAATTTCATCTCTTTGAAGTTAGTAAATGAGGGGGGATTGAACATCGAAGGGAAGGGGGAATTCGCGGTATCCCTTGGTAATGGCGAGACCATGCATGGAAGTGGGGTGTGTAGGAGAGTAGAAGTGAAAATAGAAGGAGGAGTGACTATTGAAGAGGATTTCTTACCCTTGATGTTGGGAAATGCCGATGTGATATTGGGAGTGCAATGGCTTGAGAAGCTTGGATCGGTCACTACCAATTGGAAAACTCATGAAATGCATTTTTTCATAGCCGGGTCACCGGTTAAATTGGTGGGAGATCCCACTTTGGAAAAAACACGAGTGTCTTTGAAGGCCATGATTCGAACCCTTTGCAAGAATAAAGGGGGAATGTTAGTAGAGATTAACCGGATGGAAATCAAGGAGGAGCCGAAGATGAGGGAAATTCCGGCCTTCTTGAAGGAGATAGTAGATGAGTTCCAAGAAGTGTTTGACATGCCTCAAGGAATGCCACCATCCCGAGAGCATGAGCATTCCATAGTGCTTAAAGAGGGAAGCAACCCGGTGAGTGTGCGACCATACCGCTACCCTCAAGTTCAAAAGGATGAGATTGAGAAACTAATAGCGGAAATGTTGGAGTCTGGGGTCATAAGGCCCTCCACAAGCCCGTTTAGTAGTCCGGTTTTACTTGTCAAGAAGAAAGATGGATCATGGAGGTTTTGTGTGGACTATCGGGCCTTGAATAAAGAGACGGTTCCCGATAAATATCCAATACCGGTGATCGATGAATTGCTAGATGAGTTGCATGGAGCTACCATGTTCTCGAAACTTGACTTGAAATCGGGCTACCATCAAATTCGGGTCAAACCCGAAGACACTTACAAGACCGCCTTTCGAACTCATGAGGGACACTATGAGTTCTTAGTGATGCCATTTGGGTTAACTAATGCCCCGACCACCTTCCAATCACTCATGAATGATCTATTTCGACCATTTTTGAGGAAATTTGTCCTTGTGTTTTTTTGATGATATCTTGGTGTATAGTAGCAACGAGTTAGAACATAAGGAGCATGTGAAGAAAGTGTTGGAAGTGCTAGCTAGGAATGAGTTGTATGCTAATTTGAAGAAGTGTGAATTTGGGAGGAAAGAGGTGGCTTACTTGGGACATGTAATTTCGGAGAAGGAAGTGGCTATGGATGGAGAGAAGGTAGAAGCCATTTTACAATGGAGGGAGCCCCGAAATTTGAGGGAACTCCGAGGGTTCCTTGGGCTCACCGGTTACTATCGGAAGTTTGTACTCCGTTATGCTCACATTGCCGGTCCATTGACATCACAACTCAAGAAGGATAGCTTCAAGTGGACGGACGAAGCTACAAAAGCCTTTGAAGCTCTAAAGAAGGCCATGGTCTCGGCCCCCGTACTAGCAATGCCCGATTTCACCAAAGAATTCATCATTGAGACGGATGCTTCCGGATTTGGGGTTGGAGCGGTGATGATGCAAGAGGGTCGCCCCATAGCATATTATAGCAAGTTACTTGGCATAAGGGCGAGGGAGAAATCGATTTATGAGAAAGAACTCATGGCCATAGTACTTGTCATTGTCAAGTGGAGGCACTATCTTCTTGGTCGACATTTCATTGTGAGGACCGACCAACAAAGCCTCCGTTATCTTACTCAACAACGGGAGGTGGGCAGCGAATATCAGAAATGGATGAGGAAATTAGTGGGTTTTGATTTTGAGGTGCAATATCGACCCGGAACTTCCAACCGGGTAGCAGATGCTCTTTCACGAAGGGACCATCACCTAGCACAATTGAGTGCTCTGTCTGTGTCACAAGTAGTGGACTGGGAGTTACTTAAGGAAGAAATCAAGAATTGTAGTTGGCTGGCCCAAATTCGTGTGGGCCTGAAAAAAAGGGAAGCAAGGCTAGTGGGGTTTCAGGATGATGGTGGGCTCATTAAATATAAGGGAAGGATTGTTCTTCCTCCCAATTCCACCATCATCCCTAAACTACTCCATGAACATCATGATTCGCCTGCCGGTGGCCACGAAGGAGAGGTCAAAACCTACCTGCGCATCGCCGCCGAATGGTTTTGGGTGGGAATGCGCCGGCATATAGGTGAGTATGTCCGTCGCTGTGAGGTTTGCCAAAGAAACAAGAGCTCGCAACAGGCACCGTTGGGGCTTCTTCAACCGCTACCGGTGCCGGAGTTGATTTGGGAGGATGTGTCAATGGATTTCATTGAGGGCCTTCCGATGTCTAAGGGTATAGATTCAATTTTAGTAGTGGTGGATCGTCTTTCAAAGTATGCTCACTTTATGGGGCTAAAACACCCATTTACGGCAATTAAGGTGGCGGAGGTGTTTACGAAGGAAGTGGTTCGCCTTCATGGAATTCCAAAATCCATCATCTCCGATCGAGATAGGATTTTCCTGAGTAGGTTTTGGAGGGAATTATTTCGTTTGCAGGGCACCAGTCTTAAGCATAGTACGTCCTACCACCCTCAGACGGACGGACAGACGGAAGTAGTGAACAAAGGCCTAGAGGCGTTTCTTCGGTGTTTCACCGCCGGCCAGCCACGAAATTGGGCGTCGTGGCTACATTGGGCGGAGTACGCCTATAATACTTCGCCACATTCATCCACCAAATTGACACCCTTCCAGGTGGTCTATGGGCGTGCTCCGCCACGGCTATGGAAGGTGGGAACGGGTCAAACTCCAGTCAACTCGGTGGAGGTTCAGTTGCAAGAAAGGGATTTTATGCTAGATGAATTGAAAGTTAATCTCGTCCGAGCTCAACAAATTATGAAGGGGTATGCGGATAAGAAGCGGCGGGATGGGCAATTCGAGGTGGGTGATATGGTGTTCCTCAAGCTCCAACCATACCGCCAGAAATCACTAGCAATCCGGCCAAATGAGAAATTGGCGGCTCGATACTACGGACCATTCGCAGTCATGGAGAGGGTGGGCAAGGTGGCTTACCGCCTAGACCTACCTACCACTTCACGCATCCATCCGGTCTTCCACATCTCCCAACTCAAGAAAGCGGTGGGAGCAATTCCAGTCAATCCAACCATTCCGAGTCAATTGACGCAGGACATGGAGATGGTGGTGGAGCCTGAGGCAGTTATGGATTCCAGGAGGGTACCGTTGGGTCGAAGTGTCCGTATAGAGGTTCTAATCAAGTGGCACGGCCTGCCAGAATTCGAGGCAACTTGGGAAGATAGCAAGATGATACTGGATCGGTTTCCGGCGTTCCACCTTGAGGACAAGGTGAATCTCGAGGGGGCGGGTATTGTTATGGATCCAAGTACGGGTCAACGGATTCAAGTGTACACTCGGCGTCCAAGGCAACAAACCATGGACCAGCAACAAAGCAGAGGGCAGCAGCAACCTTTTAGCAGTAGTGCAGGCAGCAACATCACAAGATATTAAGCAACAACATTCAAGGAACAGAGCTACTTTTTTGGAAGAACCCATTTTGAGCAAGACAACAAAGGAAGCAGTTATTTCACTAATTTGGAAAGAAGACCTTGGGCTCTCCTTTTATTACTTTTGTTTTATTTCTTTTGGGAAGGTATGAGAAATTGAAGGGTAGTACTTAATCTTAAGCTAGGGGGGCAAGGGAGGATATCCAGAAAATTATAAGGAAACACAGAGAGTGGTGGCCTAAAGCTACTCAGAGACTCATGGCCTCAAGTCATGTTTTGTAATCTATCCTCAGTACCATTCGCACTGATTAATCAAGCCCGGTTCAGCACAACTTTACAACATAATCAATCTCAATTACTTAGCTAATTAGCTGAAGTTTTCTTCATTACATTGTCATTGATACCTACAGGGGAAGAAGGCAACGTAGAAGTCGCTGAGCTTGGTCAGTAGAGTCAGTCCCTGCCAGTAATGTTGTTTGTCGGGAATTTAGCAATCCTACTCCTTTTCAGGTAGTATAGTGTCTACTTTTCTACAAAGTGCCTTTTAAGTTCTTTCTACACATTGTGCATTTTTCTTCTTTTTCCTTAGCATAGCTTGATGGTTCCATTGGATAATACATTTTTTTTCTTTTCTTGTCTTTTTAAAGACTAATATAAAGATTCATATAATGGTAGGAAAAAAAAAAAAGCTATCCTGTTGGAAAGATAGTTATTGAAGCTATTATGAAGCACGTTGTAGTCATACTTTTCAGTTAGCATTTATTGTTTAATGTTACTACTCCCTCCGTTTTTAAATACTTGCTTCACTTTCCATTTTCGGCCGTTTTTAAATACTTGCTCCATTTCCTTATTTGAAAGGTTTTTACAATATTTAATTCATTTCTCTCAACTAGTGGACCTAACATAAATCATATTTTATTAATTTCATATTCTCTCTCCTCTAATTCTTTCAACTACTTTTGCCTTTTGCTTTTTACAAATTTTTATTCCTCCACCTACCTCTATATTTTATTACTTTCTCCAATTTCTCCTAAAACTCTGCGCATGGAGAAATGGGGCAAGTATTTAAAAACGGAGAGAGTATCTACTAACTTGTGATTGTAAGATCAAGACCACTATCTCTACAAAGTGTATGTAAGTATAGAAAGCAGTATTCTTTTAGTCAAGAATTTTGATTTCCTATTTTGAGCTGTTATAATTTGTATAGTCAAGACTCAAGAGCAAGTCTAGATGAAATTCTATCAGGTAGTTGGAAGAAATGATTATTGATTTGGACATACTTCTGTGAATGATATACAGAGGCTATTTTTAATCTGTTAAAAACAAAGGTAGAAGTACTATAGAATGGATAAAAGCCAATTGTTGTTTGTCAGGAACAAAAGTATTTTCTAAGAAGAGTCGATCTTGTGAGAGAGAAATGTAGGTCTTAATAATCTTTGTTACAATGATCCTCTATATAAAAGCTTATATATGCTTGTTCTTGTGTTCGTAGGAGTCGTGAATTTCTCTGGCAAGAAGGCCATACAGCTTTTGCAACACAGGAACAGGCAGATGCTGAGGTATGACCACATGATAGTGTACTTTGCTAACTATTAGCAAGTTTAACTAAATACTTTATTGTTCTGCCTTACTGAGTTACTGGCATTGGCGAATGATGTATAAGATTAATAAGAAATCAAGACCTGAATTGCAATTTACTGCCTTGAGTAGATTAATAATTTAATACGCCCAGCAGCCCCTCCCCCTCCCCACCCCTTAGAATTCTGACTTAGGTCATATGCTCCAATTCTCAATACATTTGCATGCCAATTCACTGTAGTATGTGATCCAATTCATCTAGATTTGCTTGCTGAAAAACTTGGGGCTTTTGTCATTTTGGTTTTATTATCTAGTCGGCTATAAGTTATCTTCTCTGGTGAGCTTTGTCATGGGGATAATGGATATGGCAAAAAATCAAGAGGAACAAATAATCTAGATCATAAAGGCATTATACTAAAAAGAATGAAAATGTAGTTTTGGGGCTATTGGTTATCGGAGTGATGTGATTCCATCAATACCCGTTAGTTATGCTGGCTACCTGTGCTCAGGCATGTTGTACCGTTGCAGGGAGGGAGAGGTGGAGAGACAGGGAGTTGGATTAGTTTGAGTTGGGGAGGAAAAAGTAACTTTATAAAAAAGTACTATTTGTTCAAAAATTATTTATATATATACGAAGTATTTTTTTAATATTTTTTTAAAAGTAATCTTATCTACTTTTACAGACTTAGCTATCAATTTTCACCTATTTTCTAGACAAAAATCCTTACTCAATTTCTCTCACCTACAGGGCCTGGGGTGCCGTATCATCTGACACCATATTGCAATCCTTACCATATCGACCAGAACCCCCAAATGTATGATAATCTCCCAACAAGCGTATTGCAATCTTGTGCTCATTACACATAACAAAGCGTACTACGTGATAATAGATTAGTAGGTAACCTGGTCCCAACTAAAATCTGTTGTGCTGTTCTTTGAACTACTTTTTTCGAGAGTTTGTCACATCCTGTGAAAGCTGATAGAGGCTGGTATTTTCTCTGTATACAAATTCTGTTGGATGTTGAAGGGTAACCGGTAACATGAAAGTCCTTTAGTACATTTCTTTTTTCTTTTCAAATCACATGGTTTTAAAGTAGTCTTGATCATCCAATAGTGGCCAAAATAAAAACTTGATGTTACCGCATATTTTGATTGCTGCTTTAGGTTCTTGATATATTGGAACTCTACCGGCGAATATATGAAGAATTTTTGGCTGTTCCAGTGGTCAAGGGCAAGAAAAGTGAAATGGAGAAGTTTGCAGGTGGATATTACACAACAAGTGTTGAAGTAAGTGAGAGTTGAAGCTGCTTTTTATTTGAGTTTTTCTTTGTTGATTATTGGAATCATGATGAGTGTTGTATTATGTAATTTGGGACGTATTTTTGTCTTGTTGCATTAAAAGTCCTAAATTGTATATCGTTTTCCTATTCCAGGCATTTATTCCAAACACTGGACGTGGTGTTTAAGGTGCAAACTCACATTGTTTGGGTCAAAATTTTGCAAAGATGTTTGAAATCACTTATGAGAATGAGAAAGGAGAGAAGGCAATGGTGTGGCAGAACTCATGGGCGTACAGTACCAGAACGGTTTGCTTTCCACCATTTGCTATTTTTGTTAAAGTTGTTTGATTGGAGCTTTTGTGCAACTTCCTCATCTGCAGCATCTTGGTTCAATTCATGGACCTATTCTGTTGGAACACTGTAGACTGTTTCCAAGAGATAGGAGGGTCTGAGAGCTAGTCAGCTAATGTATACTCATTTGATCATTGAGGATCTTATCGTACATCCTCAATGTGGAACAATACCAATGAGGGTTTTTAAGGAGGCAAGAGAGGGTGAAATTGTTACTATATAGGATGGGTTGATCATGCCACTTGTTTGTTGAATATGACCCCTTTAATTGACGAAAGGCCTTTTAAAATCTTAATTTATATTCCTTTTATTTGCAGATAGGGGTTATGGTGATGACACACGGTGATGGCAAAGGCTTAGTTTTGCCACCTAAAGTAGCAGCTGTCCAAGTCATTGTGGTGCCTGTTTCTTTCAAAGACGCCGGTACACAAGGAATTTTCGATGCTTTTGCTTCTACTGTCAAAACTTTGAGTGAAGCAGGCATTCGGGCTGAGCGTGATCTTTAGGGATAACTATTCTCCAGGTTGGAAGTACTCACACTGGGAAATGAAAGGTGTTCCATTGAGGCTTGAGATTGGACCAAAGGATTTGGCCAATAGTCAGGTAAATCTGATGCATGTCTCTTTCAAGTTCTTATATTTATGTTTTTCTTATCTAAAAATTGCTATTTTTGGCTTATCTGATCAATGGTTTATGTGATGGTATGGAGCATTTCCGAGAGTGTTTTTAAATTATGTGTTTCATTACCATATCTGCTGAGTCCCTCTGCCCCTTTGTTGCTGGAATATTTTGCAATACATTACAGATATTTGGTCACTGATGTACTGGAATAGCTTCATAACTGAACAAGAATCTTTCAAGTTCCCTTGGGGTGGAATTGAATAAACTGTAATTTGATTTTAAAGTTTTAGTAACAGCTTGTGGTGGCTGGTGCAGTAATGTAATGGACTGTTTGTTACAGAAAGTTATGAATTTGTGTGTTTTTTAGAAGCACATTGCATTGATATATTGCGTAGAAATTTGATTTTGTGGTCATTGTTCTGATATGGTTGTGAGGCATTTTGAATGGTAAATGGTCCCCATTGGACTAACTTCAGCATGGTTGTATAGTTGCTGTGGCAAAATGTTTGTTTGAGGGGCAATGAGCCAATGAATACTACACTGCTATCATCACTGAATTCAAATCGTTCAAAGTTCAGGCACTAGTCCCTTTGGCCTTTTTAACTCATGTCTTGGTGGCAAAGGAGTGCCTTGTTAAAATGTGTGCTTAATTATTTTATTTTTTTATTTTCATTTTTATTTTTGTAAAAATATTGACAGCTTGATTTCCCAGGATAACTTTAGTAGTGTTGCATCACTTGTGGTTCTAATACAGCTATGGCCACACCAGTTTTATTGTCAGTTTCATAATTCTAGAAGCTAACAAATTTATCAACTTTTAGGCTCGTGCTGTTTGACGTGACAATTCGGCCAAGAAGGATTTACCAATGACAAATTTGGTCGATCAGGTGAGAGAATTATTGGACACAATTCAACAAAACTTGTTTGATGTTGCAAAGGAGAAGAGAGATGCCTGTGTTAAATAAGTTAGGACGTGGGAAGAGTTTGTTGAAGCATTGGCACAAAAGAAACTTATATTAGCTCCTTGGTGTGATGAAGAGGTAACATGGATTTTACTTAATATTTGAGTTCATATTTTCTGAAAGTTCTTCACTTTATCTTCATTCTTCTGATCTTTTTTGTTAGTATAATAGATGTTACTTTCTCATGATAGGAACAATCATCTTGATCATGTTCTTTGCATGGACTATTTGATAGTTTGATGTAATCTAATTGAATCCAACTTAAGTAAAATCTAATACATGCTGTTTCATTAGAAGAAAGCCGTGACTCTTCTCACTGCAATCACATGCATGCAACCTACATGAGTGGAGGCTTTAGCTGTTAATTTTTGTATCGACTTTTTTCAAGTAATTTTTTAAAATTTTTGTGTTGACTAGGGTGTTAGTATCGGTATAGTTTGTAGTATTGAACAATTTGCATGGTGATGCACAACTTGTGGAGGTATTGAAAATATGCAACAACACCCCCCCCCCACCAAATGTGTTTTTGGAAGTGCTGTAACTTGGATTGTTTTTTCGTCTCTTCAGGAAGTTGAGAAAGATGTCAAAGCGCGGACAAAAGGAGAGATAGGGGCCGTAAAGACTTTGTGCTCACCATTTGATCAGCCAGCACTGGAAGAAGGTACAAGCTCTTTTCTTGTCATTTCTTTAGACAACTTTATGCATGATTCTACCCGTTTGATCTCAGAACTGATCAATTTTTTTTTCTACATTGGTGCTCATTTAATTATATATTGTTCTTTTGCTGCCTTAATAAAGTAAGAGTGATTTATTCCATTTGTCAGGTACCCTTTACTTCGCTTCTGGAAAGCCATCTAAGAAGTGGTCGTATTGGGGCTGGAGTTACTAAATTATGAACATACTGAAGGGTGGATTGAAGATATACACTTGAACGTCTCTTTTTTTTTTTTTTTTTTTTTTTTTTTGTGTACATGCTCTCCCAGTGTTTCAAAGTCTACTAGACTGACTAATCCAAATTCGAGTTAGGATAAGTCCCAAGTGTTGCTACATTTGCAGGGCTTACAATTGCGACCTTTGATTAGGTTAAAACAATTGTTACCAGCTGATCCAAGCATTCTTAGAAAGATGTCCATCCTTCTTATCAACACACATTAACCTGTACATATTTGTAGTTTAAATTCATCTTTCCATTCATTTACTCCCAGATATGGTTGCTATAATACTTAATGTTGGGTATAACTTTTGTGGCCCAAATCTTTGAAAGGCCCAACTAATTAACTCTCAAGATCTAGAATAATCTACTAAATCAAGAAATGGATGGAGAATTGTGGAAGGCTCTAGAAATATTAAATGACTATGAAAAATCTAGACTTCCACCAAAAATATCTACCTATGTGGAAGGTTTCACACAAATCTTCCACCTCCATATTCCATCTATAAATATAAGTGTTGTCATCCACTAGAAGCAAGCAATTAAGAAAAAATCCACACATACAAAAAGTCCCTAATCCTCCATCACACTAAAATTATTTCATCTCATAAGTTTACTTAAAACTTCCTCCTTGTACTTTTTATCCACTATCCTTTTAATACTCTTTTGTGAGTACTTATTATTGTGAGAGTTATTTTGTAATCTTACAACTTTTAGGGTCTTTTCACTTTTGTACTCTCATATATTTTAATATAGTGGAATTATTTTAAAGTGCTCGTTAGGTGTTATTTTCTTGCCATTTATACTTTATCAATTTCTCGATCAATCACGCTTTCGCAAGCGTCCTTAACCTTTCACTTAATTCATTACTTCATTGTCAATTTTTCATTTTATGAAAACCATTAAATTTGATTTTAGTTGAACATAATATGAGCGTCCTTACCCTTTAACCCTTTCTGGCAAACAACTTCAGAATCATGAAATTTTTCCTATGGAGTATTGGTCAAAGGCATTTTGTTATTTTAGAAACATGTTTCAGATTATAGTACTATTATATGACCTGTTTCTAATAGGCTACAAGAAACATGTACAGATTATCAGTATAAAAGAAGGCAACAATATTGGTTTTAGAGAAGCTTATCCTATATATTGTAATTACAATTAGAGCTGTTTGTATTGGTACAAAATGTATGAAAAATGAAGTGAAAAATTCAAAGAATTTAGATTCCATTAAAAATGAGACATCTCTGCTGTACAACAAAAGAAGTGAAAGCCGAGTCCGTGTGATTGATGTGAATGCAAGACCTTGCTTCAGAAAAAGATATCAGATTGCTTCGATTGTGCTTTAAGGTCTTTCAATTTCTTCAAAATGTTGGTGAAATAATCTTGCAAGTATTTTTCCAAAGTAACGATGTCTTTTGGATCCACACCAAGAAGTTGATAGGTCTCTGCCATTGGAGCTGAGAACACCATGTCGCTCGAGAGTACCTAACAGTTTCCAAGTAGGTGGTTAATTGCCTCAGTACTGATTTCAAGTAACAGCAAACTATAAATGCAAAGCAAAATTATAATAGCTGATCTTATCAGTTATCTCCATTAATTTATGTATTTTTATTCCCCATTTGGTGACTATTTCAGTTTGTGGAGTTTATTATTAAATCCTTTTATCAGATAAAAGGATTAAAGAAATAAGAACGAAAATGAAAGACAAATTGAATCTTCTACAAGTTCCCATGCATTTGATTCCACCAGAATAAGTGAGAGAGCAACTGAGCAAGATAGGGCCATGTTGCCATCCTTACTGACAAACAATAATAAAATTACCCTACCTCTGAAAAGGCCAAATCTATCGGCAACGTCACTAGTCCACTGAAAGAATCGAGTCAGCTGGCGAGTTGTTTTTAAGACGGAAACAGGGACTGTCGTCACATTGGCATCTTGTCCTGCTAGCCTCTCGCATAGCGTTATCACCTAGTAACAGCAAGACCTTTTTCAGTAAATATTATCCCACATACAAATTTAAAAAGGAAACTCATTCATTTCATTGAGGATTTGAGTCCAACCGATTTATTCAGTAACAATAAGACCATGCTTGGATTGGGGGTAATATATATATATATATATATATATATATATATATATATATATGTGTGTGTGTGTGTGTGTGTGTGTGTGTGTATGTATATATATATATTTTGGTGCAAATGAGGGCCAAGCTCGTTTATTAGAAAAATAAAAACGATTACCTGACAAACCGTGGCAAAGCCACACCTATGGTATCCTCCCAAAGAAGACTTTTTATTTCGATCGGAGGATCATCGAAATAAACTACCCTTTCTTCAAGAGGAACACCCATATTAGCTAACTTATCGGCTACTTTATTCCCTTCCCTAAAACAATGAACAATTTTAACATTACTACCTAAAGACTTGATAAGGTTGCTACAATATTATTGGGGGTAATATATTAAGGGGTAATAAAAGTCAAACTTGAAAAAACATAAGTAATTAGAGGTATTGTTGTAGGATACATGGTGTTTACAAATGAAAGTAGGTAGTTTTACCATGAGGAAAAGAGAGAGATGGAGGAATTATTACCCTCACAATGAAGGTAATAGTTAGCCACCCTCTCCCTAGTGTAACTATTACCCCCAAAATGAGGGTATTAGTTTCTCTCTTTCTTCACCTCATACCACACCATCACTACATAATATTCCTTACAATCACACCATCACTATCTCCTCCTTCCCAATTTTCACTTTCATTTTGCTTAGTTTGACTTTTATTACCCTAGTAATACATCTCCCTCAATCCAAGCATGCCCTAAAGAGTTTTTTATTATGCAATTTTCTTTGGGGTGATATTATATAACAAAAGCGAAATTAGAAAAGAGAATGAGAAGAAAAAGGAAGGCATTGCTACCGCAAGCAAGGATGAGAGTACATTAAAGAATCACCAACTAGGACCATAGATGAAGAAACTCAACAGACAACTAATGTCCTCAAACCAAAGACATAATTTAAGTACCTCTTGTGTTTGTCCATGCACGAGGTCCAGCAAACGTGAGAAGCTTTCCTTTTAAGATTCTCATTGCGCAAGGCAATGAATGTTAATCGAGCTATATCCTGGAAAATTAGGTTAATTTAGTTAAAAAGATCAAAAGAATCTTGTCTAGTAGACTACAAGAGATGTGGGAATCAAGTAATCGACTCCTGTGTAAAAAGACCTGAGTGTCCATATAAGCTATCCTTGTCGGGGCATCAGTTCCCCAGACAGACTTCTCTTCCAATATTGGCACAGCGTACTGCCCAATAAGGCCCTGAAAATTGGAAGCAACAGTGGAAAATTTAATACCGATGGCTGCAAAAGTCAACTTGGTATGGGCACTTGCACTTCCAAAGCCAGGTTTAAAAAGATATAGAGGTACACATTTTTACAGTATTGTTACCAAAAATAACTCATTTTCAGAATACCACAAGTAAAAATAATATTCGATCAATATTTCAAATTTCGTAATAGTAAGGGGGAGAGATAACAGTCCCAAAAATGTCATTAGGGCTACTTTCTACCAAAAATGTCATTAGGGCTACTTTCTACCAATTACTTTTCTATGTCCAAGTTTTAGATAAAGATAATATCATAATAATTGGTGTGTCAAAGGTACAGAGACCAAACTAGATTCTATGTAAACAATTACTAGAAAATTAAAGCCATCCAGTTGATTTATAATCTTGCAATATGAAAATTAAATCATCCTCTTAAGCTTTAATCTTTCTTGACTTTACCTGCATGAACCCGCATAATCTTATTGTAATATGGTTCAATCCAGAATCTTGAAGAAATTTCTCAGTGCAATACTTGATCTCCATTAATGGTACTTCAGGATGCTTGTCACAGTTGTGAATAGAAAAGAACACATACTTTTGGATTCCCATTGCTTTTGCACATTGTATGAGAGCAACTTTGCCTTCCCAATCTACCTAAATTGACCAAGAAACTCAGTTAAGGTTGAAAGTCCATAAAGGTATTGACCAAGAAACTCAGTTAAGGTTGAAAGTCCATAAAGGTATTGACCAAGAAACTCAGTTAAGGTTGAAAGTCCATAAAGGTATGCAGGGGGGATGATAGCTCATGAAGTGAAACATCAGACTCTACAGCTAATTACATGCTTCATATATTAGATGTCGATTTCTTAAACACAGCTAATTATCTGGCTGTTACTAGACACTACAGGATAGTATTGCTTTTAAAAGTGCCTAATATCCCTTTACTCAATATGCATGTAAAAAAATTTAAATCAACAAACTAGACCACTAAACAGAGAAAGGAAGGGAGTTGCGTCTGGTAGACCTGACAATCCTAACCCAGACCCGATGACCCGACCCATGACCCGAAATTGACCCAAAAACATTGACTCGAAAATGATCCGACCCATACTCGACCCGAAAATGGAGTTGACCCGACACCCGAATTGACTCGACCCGAAATAGACCCAAAGTGTTTGACTCGAACAGACCCGATACCCAAAATTGACCCAAACAGACCCGATACCCGAAATATCTTCAACTAAAATTACCTTATAATTAAATTTAAAATGTCTTGTACCAAAAGTAACTCAAAATTGTTCATCTTCAACCATAGCTAAGCTCATAAATTGAATTGATAGTTTTTATTATAACAATAACAAAATATATACTCCGTATAAAATTATTCATTTGAGCTTGATTCACAAATGAAACAACCCGAACATGACCCGACCCGAACTTGACCCGATACCTGACCCGAATCGACCCGACCCGACCCACAACCAACCCGAATAATAGCTGACCCGAAATGACACGACCCAAAAGTGACCCGACCCAGACCCGACCCGAATGACCCATTTGCCAGGTCTAGCGTCTGGCAAGAAAATCCTATTTCTGTCCAGATTTTGGGAAAAGTATTTTAATACGGGATGAGTAAATCAACAGTCAACTCCAAAGGCACCAAAACTCTTGTTTCATGAGCAAATAAACAATTGATAAACCTTTGGACACATACTGTTTTGATAGGCTCTTCAGGACGTCCAGTGGCACAATCGATAATCGTGTGAACCCCCACCAGTGTTGCTGGTATTGTCTCTGGTTTGCTCAGGTCTGCCTGTGCAAACATCAATCTGTTATCAGGGTACAAAGAATAGGAGCATAACTTCAAAATTAGATTGAGCTGACTATTCACATATTTTAATAAGAAAGAAACTCCAATATAAGTTCCAGCACACCTTTTTTTTTTTTTTTGGGGGGGGGGGGGGGGGGGGGAAGGCTAGGGTCCTAGGGAGGACCTTTTCTTCCCTGGGAAAATCCAGAAAAGTGATTAGTGATCCCTTTCAAAAGGTAGGTAAGTAATTTATTCTATGAAATAGAGATTCTTACATTAACAACAATTGCACCCCAGTCACGAAGGAAATCAGCAGGAGCTGGTCGAGGCCTCACAAGACAGCGTACATCATAGCCTTCATCCAGTGCCCGTCTTACAACCTGCCTTCCAAGAGTCCCAGTAGCACCAACAACCAATATACTTGTCGGCCTGACAGGTGTACCAGGAGCATAATTAGTCGATGCAGCTGGCTGAGCGGTGCACTTTATTAAGGGCGGGGCATAAGATCTTCCTGAAATAAATGTCACTCGTATTGAGCCTGATATAAAGCACTCTCTTGCATTTTAAAGTTACAGTAAATCCTGACAATAGCGATTCTACTTTATCTTCTTCATCGCTATAAGCTAAAGACACAATCAATGTGAATAACATCATTATAACTGCTTTAATCCACATTCCGTCTCCCCAATCAACGACCTAGACTGAATTCTCCAGTGCACACTCTAAAATTACCAAGAGACTATAATAGTTAATGTCACTAGCCGTAGACACAGTCAACATAATGATCTATACTTAATTACTAATTTACATGAGTCAAATATATACAACCCACACGACACAACTTAAGCACGAAAGCCAAGAGTTATAAAGCCATAGTTAATAGGGCAATTCCGAGATTATTCTCAAGTCTCAACTCATAATCTGTACTAAAGTTCTATACTCCTTAGCTTATTTAACTAAGTTTTAGCAAATTATGTTAAGCAAAAAAATGAATTTAGTTAAAAGTTGAGCAAATAAATAAACTTAACAATCGAACTCCTTATCTTATTATTCATATACTACAGTATAATACTTGGTATATTGATAACTCAACACAAAGCCGTAAATTAAGATAATGGTAATGGTAATGAATTTATCTATAATCGTACTTCCTTAGCAAAACAGCCATTATAACACGAATCGAGTTAGAATACCATAACTATCTTTCTATCAATAATTCAATTAAATTCGTTTCCATCATGCCACGGACAATTACGGGGTTATCGTCAAAATTTAAATATACTAAATTAAGACAATGTCTTACTATTTTAATAGAAAATCTAGCCTATTGTTTCGTAATATAGGGACGGAGGGAGTAATTAATATAATTCTGAACCAAATGCTATCTAATCGATCTCCGACTACCACATTATGCTATTCATTTACAATTGAACGAAATTGAGATGAAACATTCAATTATTCAAACAAAATAGCAAGGAAACTAAAAAAAACGGAGTAAAAGAAGTACCAGAAAGAGAGGAGAGAGAAAACGAGGGAGAAATTCGGAAGTTTTGAAAGCTAAGATTGGATTTCCAAGACAACAAATTGGGGCACCCTAAATGGTGGTGGAGCTCCGGTGGAGTGGCTACTTGTGCAGGAAGTCTTCCCGCCATTGTTGCTCTCTCTTCAATTCTTCAGTTTATCTGCAGAGTAGTTGTTCTCAACAGTTGGAATTTGGAGAAGAGAAGAGAAGAGAAGAAGAAACAAGTGGACGAAAAAGGGTCATCACATATACTGATCTTGGTCTTGCCACGTCCCTCTCTTTCTGTGTTCTTTATGGATTACGTTTTTTTTCTCTCTTGAAAAGTTGAAGGGTTACATAAAAGTGTCAATTTGGTCATTGCGTCCGCTTCAATTGGGTCTAGTCGAGTTTGGCTTTGGGTTTACATTATATCATCGTGTCTATTCAATCTAGGTTGAAATTTATACAGAATACATAATATCTAATTTGATTCAAAAATAAATTTACCTTTGTTAAATAAACAGCAATCTCAATTAAAGAAAAAAAAAAATGCTAATGTAATACGGAGTAATTTTCACACCGATATATTTTTATATAGTAGTATAAACATTTACATGTATGTTTTCCAAAATTTGGAATAAAAAAAGCAAAATAATAAAATGCTGTTTAAGTCCTATAATTTCTACTCGCTAGTCTATCCTGTATCAGATGCTACCTTGAGAAAAGTATTAACTATGTAACCCCCCCCCCCTTTTTTTTTTTTTTTTTTTTTTTTTTGCTGAAATCCAAGTATAACCCCTTCTAGCACTACACCAAGAAACTAAAAGAAAAAATTTGGTAAGAAAAAAAAAATAAAAAACTGCCCTGAGAAAATTTTCACTTTGTATATTCAGTTGCCTCTAATGTACAAGCTTATCTTGAGGCTCAAACACTTTGTCATTTACAGAAACCGGGAAGTCGAAACTGGAACTTTCTTCTGTGCTAGCCAGGAAAGGCCATTCTGTACACGTTATATTCACACGTCACTGCTGTCTGCTGCTCAAATCAATGCAAGACAAAATTCGGCTTTACAGAAACTGGCAAGTCCAAATGCACGAAGTCAATGAATAGGATCAGGTGAAGAACAGAGAAGCTGCTAGGAAAAGTAATTTTTCTGAGCCATTTAATCTGAAAGGAACTCCTCTAGTTCTGGATGATGATCTGATGTCAGGATATTACTTGGATCCCTATTAATGCCTCGAGGCAGTTCTCTTTCTGGGAGATTATTTTTATTTCTAAATCTTCTTGATCAGCCAATTCTTGTTCATCCTCAATATTCTGGTAATCATTTATTTCAGCTGCATCGAAACCTCCTGTGCTATATTCTTCCCCTTTTTGATACAAGGTGGCTGGATTATCCTGAAGATCATAGACCGGAATGTTGGGCAAGGAGCTTTTTACATATGCAAGACGAAGGATTTTCATGGAACTCGCCTTTTCCTGGTTTTACCTCATTTGGTTCACCCATAAAGCCAACCTGATAAGTTCTAATGCCCATAGCAAACCCTTCCCACGTCATATTGTTCATGTTCAAGAACAGACGGGATATCTTTTTAGCATTTGGGCGTATAGTAGGCTTGTGACCATAGTATCTCCTGCACCAGAGAACTACATGTTTAGTTGCATGCTTTTCAACAACTTAACTATCTCCATAGTGCCTAGCATGATTAGACTATTGTTAGCAAAGTTGATTTGAGGTAGAATACATACCTTCTTCCTGCTAAAATCCTGGCCATGTTACCATTGTTATTGGTTACAAATACATCACTCTCGTCAGAAACGATGAAATCCAAAGCAGCCATCCGAGCAGAATATGGTGCAAATGGTGCCAGCTCCTCCTGACTGGCTAGAGTGTCTTTAGAATGGAAAATAGGGAAAAGCGCCCTAAGAGGTGCCAAAGTATCTTCTCCGCCATAGACCTCTCCAGATGCCACGTAAATATGTACATCACTGTTGTAGCCAAGCGCTCTCAGCATGAGACCAACTTCCTCTGGAGTGAGTGGGCATTTTCCCTGCCTTCTCTGCTTGTCAGGGTTGCTTTTCTGTCCATATTTTCAATGGATTTCTTAGAAATGGTTTAGCTAATTCCTTCATGTACAAACAGATATATGCACATTGAAACTCACATGTAATGTTTTCCACCGTTTTCGTATCGCACCAAGTTCTGCCCTTTCTTTCTCTCCTCCACCATAATCACAACCCGAGAATGCAAGCATGTCAGGCTCAAACCTGCGGCATAAGATACATATATATATCAACGGATTGACCTACATTATTTTTATAGTGAGGTTCAGAATTTGGTCAAGGGCCACTAATGAGTAATGACTGTATGACCTAAATTATTCTTACAGTGAGGTTCGGAATTTGTTCAAGGACCACTAATGACTATCAACAAACAATGTCTAGCAGTTATGCAGTAGGTCAGAACAAATACAAACACAGATATTTTAATATATAATAGTAATATACAGATATAGATTTAGAAGGGGCAGATTCACTAAAAAAAAGGGGGGGGGATTAAACATTAACATAGATATGTGCACTCTGGTTGGCAATTATGACTTTAGGAGCAACATCCTTTTCATAATATAACTGACGGTCACAATAAACGTATTTATGAATTTGAAAATAGAATAAGATATAGCACTATATCAAAATACTAGAGATTTGCTACACTCTTACCTCAAGTGCAGGGCAATAAAATGTTCACTTCTCATCCTCATTCTTTCAACTAGCTTTCTTCCCATCTCAACAATGGGATCAGTGAACTTTAAAGCATGGTAATTAACCCTACATCTTAGCTTTTGTAAATCTGTCTCCAGGACATTTGATAGCCTGTAATCAAATTTTGTCAGCTGTACAGCCTGCACGGCAAAGAAGTCAGTCATCAAAATCCATTAACTCAACAGCACTCATGAAAGTCTACAAAATGTCTGACAGACTTTTGAGTTATAACATAACCCAATCACTCCAATCTAGAAATAACAACGCATGAACTTTATTGATTATGAAAATGTTGCATAAAGCTTCATAAAATAGTTTATTCAATACACTCATTTGCAATAGAGTTAAATAAGTCATTACTGGGAAAGTATTCCATGTTGAACTACAATCAGCTAAAATCAAATGTCTCATCTATCTCTTATTTATCTCCTTATACACACACACACACACACAAGAAGTACGTATATATTTGACCCTCCTACACAACTCTAAATCGTAGTAGTAGTTGGGTCGATATTAATTAGGTAAAATAGGGGTCGAGCTGTTTGCATCAAAATGTGAAAGATCTGAGCATGATGCATCCTGAAAGGTCTTATAGTAGCACTACTTGAGTGATCAATTAAGTATGTTTAATGTTGTCAAATCACATAATTGAAATGGGAAGGGGAACTTTACATTAGAGAAGTTGATATTTCCTTCAAAGAGAAATACACTTTGCAGAATATAATACTCACATGCTTCTTTTTGAGAAGGGGTAAGATTCGATTCAGGTAGTATTTAGGACTGGACTTCCTAGGAACTCGAGTACGGACTGGAGTAAGAACCTTTCCTCCTACCATTGGAAGCTGCTTTAGAATTTTGACATCATTTGAAAGAAATGACATAAACCAATCAACATCAAATATGTCGCCAAAATCACTGCATGCACAATGAAGTGGATAGAGTAAGACATAAGAAGACAGTACTGATGTTTGTTTTCCTTTCTAGGCCAATGAACTAATCAGTTGATTGGTAAATGCTAGGAAAGAGTCAAAACAAACCTTGCATCCTTCCAGTAAGATTTCTGGTCCAGATTGGGAACGATAAGTGTTGCATTTAAGATATATAGGCTGCAACAACGGCATCTGTAATCTGTTCCATTATGAGCATGAAACAGTTCATATTAGTTAGCAAAATTGCAGTTCAAGTGCTAAAGCATATCCAAAGCATGATTAATCAAAAGAGCATAATGGATTTAAAAAGAAATATTCTGATTACAATTCTTTTCTTAAAACTGGAGCAAATTGAGTAAATAGTGTCATAGTAAGCTACATGGTTTATTATCCTATCATATCATGGGGCTGTACTTCCTAAGAAGCATAAGCATCCAACGAGCTAGTCAGTACAAGGTTTGGTGGGGACTATGATTAACAACAGGTTTTAATAGGAATTTTAGGTTAGCATATCTGATGAGAAGACTTGCCAAAAGTTGATCCCTTCCTCTAATGTGACAATTATTGTACAGAATTGTCAATAGCGCGAAAATAGCATGCCCTACCCATGTGTTCTAGAAATTCAAAAAATTAAAGAAGTATCCAAATGGGATGGT